>NW_024057787.1:160670-273177 GCF_016432855.1 Salvelinus namaycush | reverse complement strand
GCCATGATATAAAATGTTATAGAAAGTGTGAAGAAAGAGAAATGTTTACTATATATAGAACAGGTGATGAATATAGAGAAATGTTACTATTATAGAACAGGTGATGAATATAGAGAAATGTTACTATTAGAACAGGTGATGAATATAGAGAAATGTTACTATATAGAACAGGTGATAATATAGAGAAATGTTACTATTATAGAACAGGTGATGAATATAGAGAAATGTTACTATATAAACAGGTGATGAATATAGAGAAATGTACTATTATAGAACAGGTGATTAATATAGGAGAATGTTACATTATAGAACAGGTGATGAATATAGAGAAATGTTACTATTATAGAACAGGTGATGAATATAGAAATGTACTATATAGAACAGGTGATGAATATAGAGAATGTTACTATTATAGAACAGGTGATGAATATAGAAAAGTTACTATTATAGAACAGGTGATGAATATAGAGAAATGTTACTATTATAGAACAGGTGATGAATATAGAGAAATGTTCTATTATAGAACAGGTGATGAATATAGAGAAATGTTACTATTATAGAACAGGTGATGAATATAGAGAAATGTTTACTATTATAGAACAGGTGATGAATATAGAGAAATGTTACTATTATAGAACAGGTGATGAATATAAGAGAAATGTTACTATTATAGAACAGTGATGAATATAGAGAAATGTTACTATTATAGAACAGGTGATGAATATAGAGAAATGTTACTATATAGAACAGGTGATGAATATAGAGAAATGTTACTATATAGAACAGGTGATGAATATAGAGAAATGTTACTATTATAGAACAGGTGAGAATATAGAGAAATGTTACTATTATAGAACAGGTGATGAAATAGAGAAATGTTACTATTATAGAACAGGTGATGAATAAAGAGAAATGTTACTATTATAGAACAGGTGATGAATATAGAGAAATGTTACATTATAGAACAGGTGATGATATAGAGAAATGTTACTATATAGAAAGGTGATGAATATAGATGAAATGTTACTATTATAGAACAGGTGATTAATATAGAGAACATGTTACTATTATAGAACAGGTGATGAATATAGAGAAATGTTACTATTATAGAACAGGTGATGAATATAGAGAAATGTTACTATTATAGAACAGGTGATAATATAGAGAAATGTTACTATTATAGAACAGGTGATGAATATAGAGAAATGTTACTATATAGAACAGGTGATGAATATAGAAAAATTGTACTATTATAGAACAGGTGATGAATATAGAGAATGTACTATATAGAACAGTGATGAATAGATAAATGTTACTATTTAGAACAGGTGATGAATATAGAGAATGTTACTATTATAGAACAGGTGATGAATATAGAGAAATGTTACTTATAGAACAGGTGTGAATATAGAGAAATGTTACTATTATAGAACAGGTGATGAATATAGAGAAATGTTACTATTATAGAACAGGTGATGAATATAGGAAATGTTACTATTATAGAACAGGTATGAATATAGAGAAAATGTTACTATTATAGAACAGGTGAGAATATAGAGAAATGTTACTATTATAGAACAGGTGATGAATATAGAGAAATGTTACTATATAGAACAGGTGATGAATATAGAGAAATGTTACTATTATAGAAACAGGTGATGAATATAGAGAAATGTTACTATTATAGAACAGGTGATGAATAAGAGAAATGTTACTATTATAGAACAGGTGATGAATATAGAGAAATGTTAATATATAGAACAGGTGATGAATATAGAGAAATGTTACTATTATAGAACAGGTGATGAATATAGAGAAATGTTACTATTATAGAACAGGTGATGAATATAGAGAAATGTTACTATATAGAACAGGTGATGAATATAGAGAAATGTTACTATTATAGAACAGGTGATGAATATAGAGAAATGTTACTATTATAGAACAGGTGATGAATAAGAGAAATGTTAACTATTATTAGACAGGTGATGAATATAGAGAAATATTTACTATTATAGAACAGGTGATGAATATAGAGAAATGTTACTATTTAGAACAGGTGATGAATATAGAGAAATGTTACTATTATAGAACAGGTGATATGAATATAGAGAAATGTACTATTATAGAACAGGGATGTATGTTACTGAAGGTGGAGGTAAAGAGGTATGTGACTGTAGGTGGAGGTGTAAAGAGGTATGTGACTGTAGGTGCGGGTAAAGAGGTATGTGACTGTAGGTGGAGGTAAAGAGGTATGTGACTGTAGGTGGAGGTTTAGAGGTATGTGACTGTAGGTGGAGGTAAAGAGGTATGTGACTGCAGGTGGAGGTAAAGAGGTATGGACTGTAGGTGGAGTGAAAGAGGTATGTGACTGTAGGTGGAGGTAAAGAGGTATGGACTGTAGGTGTGGGTAAAGAGGAATTTGACTGAAGGTGGAGGTAAAGAGGTATGTTACTGAAGGTGGAGGTAAAGAGGTATGTGACTGTAGGTGGAGGTAAAGAGGTATGTGACTGTAGGTGGAGGTAAAGAGGTATGTGACTGTAGGTGGAGGTAAAGAGGTATGTGACTGTAGGTGGAGGTATAGAGGTATGTGACTGTAGATGGAGGGAAACAGGTATGTGACTGTAGGTGGAGGTAAAGAGGTATGTGACTGAAGGTGGAGGTAAAGAGGTATGGGACTGTAGGTGGAGGTAAATAGTTATGGGACTGTAGGTGGAGGTAAAGAGGAATTTGACTGTAGGTGGAGGTAAAGAGGTATGGACTGTAGGTGGAGGTAAAGAGGTATGTGACTGTAGGTGGAGGTAAATAGTTATGGGACTGTAGGTGGAGGTAAAGAGGAATTTGACTGTAGGTGGAGGTAAAGAGGTATGTGACTGTAGGTGGAGGTAAAGAGGAATTTGACTGTAGGTGGAGGTAAAGAGGTATGTGACTGTAGGTGGAGGTAAAGAGGTATGTGACTGTAGGTGGAGGTAAAGAGGTATGGGACTGTAGGTGGAGGTAAAGAGGTATGTGAATGCAGGTGGAGGTAAAGAGGTATGTTACTGTAGGTGGAGGTATAGAGGTATGTGACTGTAGGTGGAGGTAAAGAGGTATGTGACTGTAGGTGGAGGTAAAGAGGTATGGGACTGTAGGTGGAGGTATAGAGGTATGGGGCTGTAGGTGGAGGTATAGAGGTACGTGACTGTAGATGGAGGGAAACAGGTATGTGACTGTAGGTGGAGGTAAAGAGGTATGTGACTGTAGGTGGAGGTAAAGAGGTGTGGGCCTGTAGGTGGAGGTAAAGTGGTATGTGACTGTAGGTGGAGGTAAAGAGGTATGTGACTGTAGGTGGAGGTAAAGAGGTATGTGACTGTAGATGGAGGGAAACAGGTATGTGACTGTAGGTGGAGGTAAAGAGGTATGTGACTGTAGGTGGAGGTATAGAGGTATGTGACAGTAGGTGGAGGTAAAGAGGTATGTGACTGTAGGTGGAGGTAAAGAGGTATGTGACTGCAGGTGGAGGTAAAGAGGTATGTGACTGTAGGTGGAGGTTTAGAGGTATGTGACTGTAGGTGGAGGTAAAGAGGTATGTGACTGCAGGTGGAGGTAAAGAGGTATGGACTGTAGGTGGAGTGAAAGAGGTATGTGACTGTAGGTGGAGGTAAAGAGGTATGGACTGTAGGTGGAGGTAAAGAGGTATGTGACTGTAGGTGGAGGTAAAGAGGTATGTTACTGAAGGTGGAGGTAAAGAGGTATGTGACTGTAGGTGGAGGTAAAGAGGTATGTGACTGTAGGTGCGGGTAAAGAGGTATGTGACTGTAGGTGGAGGTAAAGAGGTATGTGACTGTAGGTGGAGGTTTAGAGGTATGTGACTGTAGGTGGAGGTAAAGAGGTATGTGACTGCAGGTGGAGGTAAAGAGGTATGTGACTGTAGGTGCGGTAAAGAGGTATGTGACTGTAGGTGCGGATAAAGAGGAATTTGACTGTAGGTGGAGGTAAAGAGGTATGTTACTGTAGGTGGAGGTATAGAGGTATGTGACTGTAGGTGGAGGTAAAGAGGTATGTGAATATAGATGGAGGGAAACAGGTATGTGACTGTAGGTGGAGGTAAAGAGGTATGTGACTGTAGGTGGAGGTATGGAGGTATGGGACTGTAGGTGGAGGTAAACAGGTATGTGACTGTAGGTGGAGGTATAGAGGTATGTGACTGCAGGTTGAGGTAAAGAGGTATGTGACTGTAGATGGAGGGAAAGAGGTACGTGACTGTAGGTGGAGGTAAAGAGGTATGTGACTGTAGGTGGAGGTAAAGTGGTACGGGACTGTAGGTGGAGGTAAAGATGTATGTGACTGTAGGTGGAGGTAAAGAGGTATGTGACTGTAGGTGGAGGTAAAGAGGTGTGTGACTGTAGGTGGAGGTAAAGAGGTATGTGACTGCAGGTGGAGGTAAAGAGGTATGTGACTGTAGGTGGAGGTTTAGAGGTATGTGACTGTAGGTGGAGGTAAAGAGGTATGTGACTGCAGGTGGAGGTAAAGAGGTATGGACTGTAGGTGGAGTGAAAGAGGTATGTGACTGTAGGTGGAGGTAAAGAGGTATGGACTGTAGGTGTGGGTAAAGAGGAATTTGACTGAAGGTGGAGGTAAAGAGGTATGTTACTGAAGGTGGAGGTAAAGAGGTATGTGACTGTAGGTGGAGGTAAAGAGGTATGTGACTGTAGGTGCGGGTAAAGAGGTATGTGACTGTAGGTGGAGGTAAAGAGGTATGTGACTGTAGGTGGAGGTTTAGAGGTATGTGACTGTAGGTGGAGGTAAAGAGGTATGTGACTGCAGGTGGAGGTAAAGAGGTATGGACTGTAGGTGGAGTGAAAGAGGTATGTGACTGTAGGTGGAGGTAAAGAGGTATGGACTGTAGGTGTGGGTAAAGAGGAATTTGACTGAAGGTGGAGGTAAAGAGGTATGTTACTGAAGGTGGAGGTAAAGAGGTATGTGACTGTAGGTGGAGGTAAAGAGGTATGTGACTGTAGGTGGAGGTAAAGAGGTATGTGACTGTAGGTGGAGGTAAAGAGGTATGTGACTGTAGGTGGAGGTATAGAGGTATGTGACTGTAGATGGAGGGAAACAGGTATGTGACTGTAGGTGGAGGTAAAGAGGTATGTGACTGAAGGTGGAGGTAAAGAGGTATGGGACTGTAGGTGGAGGTAAATAGTTATGGGACTGTAGGTGGAGGTAAAGAGGAATTTGACTGTAGGTGGAGGTAAAGAGGTATGGACTGTAGGTGGAGGTAAAGAGGTATGTGACTGTAGGTGGAGGTAAATAGTTATGGGACTGTAGGTGGAGGTAAAGAGGAATTTGACTGTAGGTGGAGGTAAAGAGGTATGTGACTGTAGGTGGAGGTAAAGAGGAATTTGACTGTAGGTGGAGGTAAAGAGGTATGTGACTGTAGGTGGAGGTAAAGAGGTATGTGACTGTAGGTGGAGGTAAAGAGGTATGGGACTGTAGGTGGAGGTAAAGAGGTATGTGACTGCAGGTGGAGGTAAAGAGGTATGTTACTGTAGGTGGAGGTATAGAGGTATGTGACTGTAGGTGGAGGTAAAGAGGTATGTGACTGTAGGTGGAGGTAAAGAGGTATGGGACTGTAGGTGGAGGTATAGAGGTATGCGGCTGTAGGTGGAGGTATAGAGGTACGTGACTGTAGATGGAGGGAAACAGGTATGTGACTGTAGGTGGAGGTAAAGAGGTATGTGACTGTAGGTGGAGGTAAAGAGGTGTGGGCCTGTAGGTGGAGGTAAAGTGGTATGTGACTGTAGGTGGAGGTAAAGAGGTATGTGACTGTAGGTGGAGGTAAAGAGGTATGTGACTGTAGATGGAGGGAAACAGGTATGTGACTGTAGGTGGAGGTAAAGAGGTATGTGACTGTAGGTGGAGGTATAGAGGTATGTGACAGTAGGTGGAGGTAAAGAGGTATGTGACTGTAGGTGGAGGTAAAGAGGTATGTGACTGCAGGTGGAGGTAAAGAGGTATGTGACTGTAGGTGGAGGTTTAGAGGTATGTGACTGTAGGTGGAGGTAAAGAGGTATGTGACTGCAGGTGGAGGTAAAGAGGTATGGACTGTAGGTGGAGTGAAAGAGGTATGTGACTGTAGGTGGAGGTAAAGAGGTATGGACTGTAGGTGGAGGTAAAGAGGTATGTGACTGTAGGTGGAGGTAAAGAGGTATGTTACTGAAGGTGGAGGTAAAGAGGTATGTGACTGTAGGTGGAGGTAAAGAGGTATGTGACTGTAGGTGCGGGTAAAGAGGTATGTGACTGTAGGTGGAGGTAAAGAGGTATGTGACTGTAGGTGGAGGTTTAGAGGTATGTGACTGTAGGTGGAGGTAAAGAGGTATGTGACTGCAGGTGGAGGTAAAGAGGTATGTGACTGTAGGTGCGGTAAAGAGGTATGTGACTGTAGGTGCGGATAAAGAGGAATTTGACTGTAGGTGGAGGTAAAGAGGTATGTTACTGTAGGTGGAGGTATAGAGGTATGTGACTGTAGGTGGAGGTAAAGAGGTATGTGAATATAGATGGAGGGAAACAGGTATGTGACTGTAGGTGGAGGTAAAGAGGTATGTGACTGTAGGTGGAGGTATGGAGGTATGGGAATGTAGGTGGAGGTAAACAGGTATGTGACTGTAGGTGGAGGTATAGAGGTATGTGACTGCAGGTTGAGGTAAAGAGGTATGTGACTGTAGATGGAGGGAAAGAGGTATGTGACTGTAGGTGGAGGTAAAGAGGTATGTGACTGTAGGTGGAGGTAAAGTGGTACGGGACTGTAGGTGGAGGTAAAGATGTATGTGACTGTAGGTGGAGGTAAAGAGGTATGTGACTGTAGGTGGAGGTAAAGAGGTGTGTGACTGTAGGTGGAGGTAAAGAGGTATGTGACTGCAGGTGGAGGTAAAGAGGTATGTGACTGCAGGTGGAGGTAAAGAGGTATGTGACTGTAGGTGGAGGTTTAGAGGTATGTGACTGCAGGTGGAGGTAAAGAGGTATGGACTGTAGGTGGAGTGAAAGAGGTATGTGACTGTAGGTGGAGGTAAAGAGGTATGGACTGTAGGTGTGGGTAAAGAGGAATTTGACTGAAGGTGGAGGTAAAGAGGTATGTTACTGAAGGTGGAGGTAAAGAGGTATGTGACTGTAGGTGGAGGTAAAGAGGTATGTGACTGTAGGTGCGGGTAAAGAGGTATGTGACTGTAGGTGGAGGTAAAGAGGTATGTGACTGTAGGTGGAGGTTTAGAGGTATGTGACTGTAGGTGGAGGTAAAGAGGTATGTGACTGCAGGTGGAGGTAAAGAGGTATGGACTGTAGGTGGAGTGAAAGAGGTATGTGACTGTAGGTGGAGGTAAAGAGGTATGGACTGTAGGTGTGGGTAAAGAGGAATTTGACTGAAGGTGGAGGTAAAGAGGTATGTTACTGAAGGTGGAGGTAAAGAGGTATGTGAGTGTAGGTGGAGGTAAAGAGAGTATGGGACTGTAGGTGGAGGTAAAGAGGTATGTGACTGTAGGTGCGGTAAAGAGGTATGTGACTGTAGGTGCGGATAAAGAGGAATTTGACTGTAGGTGGAGGTAAAGAGGTATGTTACTGTAGGTGGAGGTATAGAGGTATGTGACTGTAGGTGGAGGTAAAGAGCTATGTGACTGTAGATGGAGGGAAACAGGTATGTGACTGTAGGTGGAGGTAAAGAGGTATGTGACTGTAGGTGGAGGTAAAGAGGTATGTGACTGCAGGTGGAGGTAAAGAGGAATGTGACTGTATGTGGAGGTAAAGAGGTATGTGACTGCAGGTGGAGGTAAAGAGGTATGTGACTGTAGGTGGAGGTAAAGAGGTATGTGACTGCAGGTGGAGGTAAAGAGGAATGTGACTGTAGGTGGAGGTATGGAGGTATGGGACTGTAGGTGGAGGTAAAGAGGTATGTGACTGTAGGTGGAGGTATAGAGGTATGTGACTGCAGGTTGAGGTAAAGAGGTATGTGACTGCAGGTGGAGGTATAGAGGTATGTGACTGTATGTGGAGTGAAAGAGGTATGAGACTGTAGATGGAGGTAAAGAGGTATGTGACTGTAGGTGGAGTGAAAGAGGTATGTGACTGTAGGTGGAGGTAAAGAGGTATGGGGCTGTAGGTGGAGTGAAAGAGGTATGTGACAGTGGAGGTAAAGAGGTATGTGACTGTAGGTGGAGTGAAAGAGGTATGAGACTGTAGGTGGAGTGAAAAAGGTATGGGACTGTAGGTGGAGGTAAAGGGGTATGGGGCTGTAGGTGGAGGTAAAGAGGTATGGGACTGTAGGTGGAGGTAAAGAGGTATGGGACTGTAGGTGGAGGTAAAGAGGTATGGGACTGTAGGTGGAGGTAAAGAGTTATGGGACTGTAGGTGGAGGTAAAGAGGTAAGTGACTGTAGGTGGAGGTAAAGAGGTATGGGACTGTAGGTGGAGGTATAGAGGTATGGGGCTGTAGGTGGCGTGAAAGAGGTATGTGACTGTAGGTGGAGGTAAAGAGGTATGTGACTGTAGGTGGAGGTATAGAGGTATGTGACTGTAGGTGGAGGTATAGAGGTATGTGACTGTAGGTGGAGGTAAAGAGGTATGTGACTGTAGGTGGAGGTAAAGAGGTATGGACTGTAGGTGGAGGTAAAGAGGTATGTGACTGTAGGTGGAGGTAAAGAGGTATGGGACTGTAGGTGGAGTGAAAGAGGTATGTGACTGTAGGTGGAGTGAAAGAGGTATGTGACTGTAGGTGGAGTGAAAGAGGTATGTGACTGTAGGTGGAGGTAAAGAGGTATGTGACTGTAGGTGGAGGTAAAGAGGTATGGACTGTAGGTGGAGGTAAAGAGGTATGTGACTGTAGGTGGAGGTAAAGAGGTATGTGACTGTAGGTGGAGGTAAAGAGGTATGTGACTGTAGGTGGAGGTAAAGAGGTATGGGACTGTAGGTGGAGGTATAGAGGTATGGGGCTGTAGGTGGCGTGAAAGAGGTATGGGGCTGTAGGTGGAGTAAAAGAGGTATGTGACTGTAGGTGGAGGTAAAGAGGAATGTGACTGTAGGTTGAGGTAAAGTGGTATGGGACTGTAGGTGGAGTGAAAGAAGTATGTGACTGTAGGTGGAGGTATAGAGGTATGTGACTGTAGGTGGAGGCAAAGAGGTATGGGACTGTAGGTGGAGGTAAAGAGGTATGTGACTGTAGGTGGAGGTAAAGAGGTATGGGACTGTAGGTGGAGGTAAAGAGGTATGGGACTGTAGGTGGAGGTAAAGAGGTATGGGACTGTAGGTGGAGGTAAAGAGTTATGGGACTGTAGGTGGAGGTAAAGAGGTAAGTGACTGTAGGTGGAGGTAAAGAGGTATGGGACTGTAGGTGGAGGTATAGAGGTATGGGGCTGTAGGTGGCGTGAAAGAGGTATGTGACTGTAGGTGGAGGTAAAGAGGTATGTGACTGTAGGTGGAGGTAAAGTGGTATATGGGGGAGGTAAAGTGGTATACCTAGTGTGCATAGACAGAGTACATACTACGGGTATATTTATGCCCGCAGGCCTCTTGCCTTAGCACTCCCAAGGTGCCTTCCCCTTCGGGAACAAGTGAAACAGAATAATACAAACTTAGGGTGAACAATTTCGATAATCAAAAACACTGAGTCCTATTGGCATACACATACGTCAGAAGGACCTGCTACAAAATACTTTACACAACACTATTACAGACCAACAACAAAACACAGGACATAACAAGAAGGAACACTGGCTTTTCAAGCTGCAGGAGTCGGTAATTGAAACTTTCCTGACTAGAGGGTGTGGTCAGAGCTAAAATTATCAATGGGGCTGACCAATCAGCTACTTGGAATCCAGGAAGCCATTTCCTGAAACGCACACATACACAAAAAATACAAAACCCAACACAGGGGAACGTAACAATTGATCATATAAAATAGATGTTGTTGATTAGCTAGATAAGTGTGAGCAGTATGGCACAAATGACTGAGGGCTGTAGGGGGAACCTGGAATGGAACATTTAGAAGACAGTCAAGGCCCTGGGGGCGGTAGGGAAAACCTGGAATGGAGTATTTAGAAGATACTCAAGGTCCTGGGGGCAGTAGGGGGAACCTGGAATGGAGTATTTAGAAGATACTCAAGGCCCTGGGGAATGTAGAGGGAACCTGGAATGGAGCATTTAGAATATACTCAAGGCCCTGGGGGCTGTAGGGGGAACCTGGAATGGAATATTTAGAAGATACTCAAGGCCCTGGGGTCTGTAGGGGGAACCTGGAATGGAGCATTTAGAAGATACTCAAGGCCCTGGGGGCTGTAGGGGGAACCTGGAATGGAGTATTTAGAAGATACTCAAGGCCCTGGGGGCTGTAGGGGGAACCTGGAAAGGAGTATTTAGAAGATACTCAAGGCCCTGGGGGCTGTAGGGGGAACCTGGAATGGAGCATTTAGAAGATACATCAAATCAAAAAATCAGAAAAAATCAGAAACCCAGCCTAAAACCCTTAACAGCAAGCAATGCAGGTGTAGAAGCACGGTGGCTAGGAAAAACTCCCTAGAAAGGCCAAAACCTAGGAAGAAACCTAGAGAGGAACCAGGTTATGAGGGGTGGCCAGTCCTCTTCTGGCTGTGCCGGGTGGAGATTATAACAGAACATGGCCAAGATGTTCAAATGTTCATAAATGACCAGCATGGTCAAATAATAATAATCACCGTAGTTATCGAGGTTGTAGCAAGTCAGCACCTCAGGAGTAAATGTCAGTTGGCTTTTCATAGCCGATCATTAAGAGTATCTCTACCGCTCCTGCGGTCTCTAGAGAGTTGAAAACAGCAGGTCTGGGACAGGTAGCACGTCCAGTGGACAGGTCAGGGTTCCATAGCCGCAGGCAGAACAGTTGAAACTGGAACAGCAGCAAGGCCAGGTGGACTGGGGACAGCAAGGAGTCATCATGCCCAGTAATCCTGACGCATGGTCCTAGGGCTCAGGTCCTCCGAGAGAGAGAAAGAAAGAGAGAAGGAGAGAATTAGAGAGAGCATACTTAAATTCACACAGGACACCGGATAAGAGAGGAGAAGTACTCCAGACATAACCAACTGACCCTAGCCCCCTGACACATAAACTACTGCAGCATAAATACTGGAGGCTGAGACAGGAGGGGTCAGGAGACACTGTGGCCCCATCCGATGATACCCCCGGACAGGGCCAAACAGGAAGGATATAACCCCACCCACTTTGCCAAAGCACAGCCCCCGCACCACTAGAGGGATATCTTCAACCACCAACTTACAATCCTGAGACAAGGCCGAGTATAGCCCACAAAGATCTCCACCACAGCCAACCCAGACAGGAAGATCACGTCAGTAACTCTACCCACTCAAGTGACGCACCCCTCCTAGGGACGGAATGAAAGAGCACCAGTAAGCCAGTGACTCAGCCCCTGTAATAGGGTTAGAGGCAGAGAATCCCAGTGGAGAGAGGGAAACCGGCCAGGCAGAGACAGCAAGGGCGGTTCGTTGCTCCAGAGCCTTTCCGTTCACCTTCACACTCCTGGGCCAGACTACACTCAATCAAATGACCTACTGAAGAGATAAGTCTTCAGTAAAGACTTAAAGGTTGAGACCGAGTCTGCGTCTCTCACATGGGTAGGCAGACCATTCCATAAAAATTGAGATCTATAGGAGAAAGCCCTGCCTCCAGCTGTTTGCTTAGAAATTCTAGGGACAATTAGGAGGCCTGCGTCTTGTGACCGTAGCGTACGTGTAGGTATGTACGGCAGGACCAACTCGGAAAGATAGGTAAGAGCAAGGTTAACGCTTTATAGGTTAACAGTAAAACCTTGAAATCAGCCCTTGCCTTAACAGGAAGCCAGTGTAGGGAAGCTAGCACTGGAGTAATATGATCAAATGTCTTGGTTCTAGTCAGGATTCTAGCAGCCGTATTTAGCACTAACTGAAGTTTATTTAGTGCTTTATCCGGGTAGCCGGAAAGTAAAGCATTGCAGTAGTCTAACCTAGAAGTAACAAAAGCATGGATTCATTTTTCTGCATCATTTTTGGAAAGAAAATTTCTGATTTTTGCAATGTTACGTAGATGGAAAAAAAGCTGTCCTTGAAACAGTCTTGATATGTTTGTTAAAAGAGAGATCAGGGTCCAGAGTAACGCAGAGGTCCTTCACAGTTTTATTTGAGACGACTTTACAACCATCAAGATTAATTGTCAGATTCAACAGAAGATCTCTTTGTTTCTTGGGACATAGAACAAGCATCTCTGTTTTGTCCGAGATTAAAAGTAGAACGTTTGCAGCCATCCACTTCCTTACGTCTGAAACACAGGCTTCTAGCGAGGGCAATTTTGGGGCTTCACCATGTTTCATTGAAATGTACAGCTGTGTGTCATCCGCATAGAAGTGAAAGTTAACATTATGTTTTCGAATGACATCCCCAAGAGGTAAAATATATAGTGAAAACAATAGTGGTCCTAAAACGGAACCTTGAGGAACATAAAGGGAAGTGAGTGAAATTAAAAACAGAGTGGTTGTGATGTCATTCAGAACAGATTAAAAAACAGGCTACATGATTGAGGAAAATCATTTATTTAATTCTATATGCTGCAAAGACAAAAACAATATCTTACCAGGATGATTAATAGAAAAATAATGGTTTTGCACAAAACAACCAAAATTAAACAATAGGCCTACATTGGTTTCATGTTTAAATAAAATAATGATGAACTACTATGGAGACCAAAATGGGAAAATAAAGATAATAATTGTAATAATTGAATTCTCCTCTCCTGTATGTTTTCTAACTCTGTAACATGTAACGGTATAACATTATACTGAACCTGTAACAATAATGCCTGAACCTCACACCTATCAGTTGATCTATATAGACATGAAAAGTTAAGGCATTTAAAAGGTATCAACCATAATGCTATACAGTATATGACCAGTATATGACTGCTGTTAAAGCTGCTGAATGAATAATACAACACACATTATATTAAAACAAATTCCAATCAGAATAATACATGTATCAGTTAATAGATCACATTTGATCAAATGCCACTATTGTTCCAGCAGGTGGAGCTACAATGTAACAACATACAGCATTGTGACTCACAGTTCTATATTAGAATTCCATGAGTTCCATTCTGATGGTTGTTATGGTGATCAGGTGATCTCAGCCTCACTCTTCTTCAACATGATCACCTGTTCAACACAGAAGTAGTTCATCAGTGTGGCCATGTATTTACTAATCCAATACAGAACCACTTAGAAATGTAAATCATATCAGATGATTTACTAGTCAGTACTGTGCTACTTAGAATCATATCAAATTACTTCCAATGGGGCTTGTGCTTATGTCCAGCTCTCCCATATCAATACCAGGGCAATTTACTCCTTATATCCAGCTCTCCCATATCAATACCAGGGCTATTTACTCCTTATATCCAGCTCTCCCATATCAATACCAGGGCTATTTACTCCTTATATCCAGCTCTCCCATATCAATACCAGGGCTATTTACTCCTTATATCCAGCTCTCCCATATCAATATCAGGGTTATTTACTCCTTATATCCAGCATTCCCATATCAATACCAGGGCTATTTACTGATATGTCCAGCTCTCCAATATCAATACCAGTTTTTTTACTCCTCATCAATACCAGGGATATTTACTCCTTATCTCCAGCTCTCCCTCATCAATACCAGGGCTATTTACTCCATATCAATACCAGGGCTATTTACTCCATATCAATACTAGGGCTATTTACTCCATATCAATACCAGGGCTATTTACTCCATATCAATACCAGGACTTTTTACTCATTATCAATACCAGGGCTATTTACTTCTTATCAGTACCTGAGATATTTACTCCTTATCAATACCTTGAATATTTACTTCTTATCGGTATGTGGGCTATTTACTTCTCATCAATACCCAGGTTATTTACTCCTTTTCAATACCCAGGCTATTTACTCCTTTTCAATACCCAGGATATTTACTCCTTTTCAATACCCAGGATATTTACTTCTCACCAATACGCAGGGTATTTACTCTTTTTCAATACCATGGCTATTTACACCTTATCACGTATCAGTTCATATCAGTTCCCTTACATATTGTGGTAGTTAATCCATCCTACTTTCTACTTCTACTAAGAGGTACATAATATAGTACACACTGTGTTCAGAATACCATATTGTGCCACTGCAGCTGTTGTGATGTAAGGTAGAAACTCACCTAATTGGTCTTGGTGTGTCTTCCTGGGTAATCTGGTTTCCCCTAAACAGGCAGTTATCAACACTTTACAACATGGTTCAATCAGAGATACAGTTATCAACACTTTAAACATGGTTCAATCAGAGCTACAGTTATCAACACTTTAAACATGGTTCAATCAGAGATACAGTTATCAACACTTTACAACATGGTTCAATCAGAGATACAGTTATCAACACTTTACAACATGGTTCAATCAGAGTTACAGTTATCAACACTTTAAACATGGTTCAATCAGAGATACAGTTATCAACACTTTACAACATGGTTCAATCAGAGATACAGTTATCAACACTTTACAACATGGTTCAATCAGAGCTACAGTTATCAACACTTTACAACATGGTTCAATCAGAGATACAGTTATCAACACTTTAAACATGGTTCAATCAGAGATACAGTTATCAACACTTTAAACATGGTTCAATCAGAGATACAGTTATCAACACTTTACAACATGGTTCAATCAGAGATACAGTTATCAACACTTTACAACATGGTTCAATCAGAGATACAGTTATCAACACTTTACAACATAATTCAGTCAGAATTACTGCAGAATTGTGAGTATTTTCGATATTTTTCTGATTTACAACAGGTATTCTGTTGGAATGAGGTGATCCTGTATAAACTCAGGTTCTCACCTTGAGTCCTGCTCCTGCAGCATTTCACCAGCAGTATGATGGTCACCAGCAGGTAGGAAGACCCCACCAGTAGACTACACAACAGCCTGGGTAGAGACATGGACAACACTGGGACTGCTGGAGATGGAATGGGAGATGGACCTGCATCTGGAGAAAGAATGAGACCTGTATTTTGAGCACATTTATGGGTAGGGAGACCCCACCAGTAGACTACACAGCAGCCTGGGTAGAGACATGGACAACACTGGGACTGCTGGAGAGAGACATGAAAATACACACCCATATACACAGACACGCACATATATACACACAAACGCACACACACAGAGACACACAGACACACACAGATTTATAATTGTGTTCATAAATGTAAAATGTGCAGTATATTTATACTGGAGACTGAAAATATTTGGCATGGGTCCTCAGATCCTCAAAAGGTTCTACATTGAGAGCATCCTGACTGGTTGCATCACTGCCTGCTATGGCAACTGCTCGGCCTCCGACCACAAGGCACTACAGAGGGTAGTGCGTACGGCCCACTACATTGCTGGGGCCAAGCTTCCTGCCATCCAGGACCTCTGTACTAGGTGGTGTCAGAGGAAGGCCCTAAAAATTGTTAAAGACTCCAGCCACCGTAGTCATAGACTGTTCTCTCTGCTACCGCACGGCAAGTGGTACCGGAGCGCCAAGTCTCGGTCCAAGAGGCTTCTAAACAGCTTCTACCCCCAAGCCATAAGACTCCTGAACATCTAGTCAAATTGCTACCCAGACTATTTGCATTGCCTCCCCCCCCCTACCTCCTCTCACCACTGCCACTCTCTGCTGTTATCTATGCATAGTCTCTTTAATAACGCTACCTACATGTACATACTACCTCAACTAACCGGTGCCCCCGCACATTGACTCTGTACTGGCACCCCCATGTACAGTGGGCTCCAAAATGACGTGCACCCCTGACTGGCAATGCACAAACCATACTTAAAAGAATATAAACAATATAATTATAGAGACAAACTCAAAATACCAACATGTGAAAAATACTGTACTTTATTAATGTTTCAATAGAACCCAACAAAATCATTTATTGATTTAATTAATAATCAATGTCCTCCAAATCAAGGTTTCACAAATAATGGCACCCTTAAATATTATTGTAAATAACATCTACCAACATTAAACCAGGAATTAAATTCCATGAACTTATTTAATTTTATCTAATTGTTACGGAACTATATTGAGCCATTACATCACTTCCTGTTTCGCTAGGGTATAAAAATTAGGTAACATGCATGCAATATCTCTTTGTCATCCAACACCATGAAGAAAAGAAAAGAACTGGCAGATCAAAAGGGACAGTTGTAACGGTTTTCTTCCTGGGATGAAGGCGAGGACCAAAACGCAGCGCGGCTAGTGTTCAACATGATTTAATAAAGAAGAGACAATAACGTGAACACTATACAAAATACAAAACAACAAATGTGAAAACCGAGACAGTCCTATCTGGTGCAGAACACAAAGACGAAAGACAATCCCCAACACAAAACAAGCCACCTATATATGATTCTCAATCAGGGACAACGATTGACAGCTGCCTCTGATTGAGAACCATATCAGGCTGAACACAGAAACAGACAAACTAGACACACAACATAGAATTCCCACCCAGCTCACGTCCTGACCAACACTAAACAAGCAAAACACATAAGAACTATGGTCAGGACGTGACAACAGTTGGTCGTAGACCTACATAAATCTGGTAATGGCTACAAGAAGATCCACAAACGATTGAATATACCATTGAGCAGGGCAATTATTAAAACATTTAAAAGATGTGGAACAGTTGAAAACGTCACGTGTATCGGACGCAAATGCATTTTGCCCCCCGGGATAGGGAGGAGGATCGTGAGAGAAGCAACAAAATCCCCAAGAATCACTGTGAAAGAATTGCAGGCCTTAGGGTCACCAGGGTTCAAAAGGCACCATCAGATGCCACCTCCACAACCACAGGCTCTTTGGAAGGGTTGCCAGAAGAAAGCCCTTAACTTTGTAGGGATAGGGTGCAGCATTTTCACTTTGGATGAATAGCGTGCCCAAATTGAACTGCCTCCTACTCTGTCCCAGATGCTAATATATGCATATTATTATTACCATTGGATATAAAACACTCTGAAGTTTCTAAAACTGTTTGAATGATGTCTGTGAGTATAACAGAACTCATATGGCAGGCAAAAACCTGAGAAAAGATCCAAACAGGAAGTGAGAATTCTGAGACTGGTCAATGTTCAACTCATCGCTGATTCAATTCCCTGTAAGATATCTGTTATATGGATCTGTTTGCACTTCTTACACCTTCCACTAGATGTCAACAGTCTGTAGAACGTGGAATGAAGCCTCTAGTGTGATGTGGGGCCGGATGAGAGGTGTTTCAGTCATTTGTTTGGCAGAATGCCAGTTCCTGGTCATGCGCTTTCCTCATGATATTGCCTTGCGTTCCATAACTTATACAGACATGAAGGAAATGAGGCTCCGGTTGGAACGTTATTGGATATATATGATAACATCCTGAAGATTGATTCTCTACTTAGTTTGACCAGTTTATTCGACCTGTTATATAACTTTTTGAAATTTTCGTCCGAGTTCGCCTGCATTTGCGCGAGTGTTTGGACATGTGCACTAAACATGCTAGCAAAAGTAGCTACTTAGACATAAGTAATGGACATTATTGAACAAAACAACAATTTATTGTGGAACTAGGATTCCTGGGAGTGCATTCTGATGAAAATGATCGAAGGTAAGGGAATATTTATGATGTAATTTCGTATTTCTGTTGACTCCAACATGGCGGAGAAATGTTGTTTTGTTTGAGCGCCGTTTACATAAAGTTTTTTTGAAATCTGACACAGCGGTTGCATTAAGAACAAGTGTATCTTTAATTCTTTGTAAAACATGTATCTTTCATCAAAGTTTATGATGAGTTTTTCTGTTATTTGACGTGGCTCTCTGCAATTTCTCAGGATATTTTGGAGGCATTTCTGAACATGGCGCCAATGTAAACCGAGATTTGTGGATATAAATATGCACATTATCGAACAAAACATAAATGTATTGTGTAACATGATGTCCTATGAGTGTCAACTGATGTAGATCATCAAAGGTTAGTGAATAATTTTATCTCTATTTCTGCTTTTTGTGACTACTATCTTTTGCTGGGAAAATTGCTGTGTGTTTTTTGAACTTGGTGGTGATCTAACATAATCGTATGTTGTGTTTTCGCTGTAAAGCATTTTTAAAATCGGACATGATGGGTAGATTAACAAGCTGTTTATCTTTCATTTGCTGTATTGGACTTGTTAATGTGTGAAAGTTACATATTTCAAAAAATATTTTTGAATTTCCCGCATTGCCTTTTCAGCGGAATGTTGTGGGGGGGTTCCGCTAGCGGAACGTGTGTCATAGAAGGTTAATGACCCCAAGACACAGACGGAAGTGCTTGGAGTTTGCCAAACGTCATTTAAATTATGATTGGAAGAAGGCGCTCTGGTCAGATGAGACCAAAATGTAACGTTTCGGTCAGATACAGCTTCGGCATGTTTGGCATCGAAACAGAGATGCATACAAGGAGAGGCACCTCATACCCACGGTGAAATATGGTGGTGGGTCAGTGATGTTTTGAGGCTGTTTTAAATCCAGAGGTCCAGAGGCACTGGTTAAGATTGATGGCATAATGAATTCCACCAAGTATCAGGTAATTTTGGCTGACAATCTGGTTGCCTCTGCCGGAAGGCTGGGACTTGGCCGTATGTGGACTTTCCAACAAGACAATGACCCAAAACAGACCTCAAGATCCACACAGAAATGGTTCTGTGACAACAAAATCAATGTTCTGCCATGGCCATCTCAGTCGCCAGACCTCAATCCAATCGATAACCTGTGGGCTGAGTTGAATAGGGCAGTTGAAAAGCGCAAACCCAAGAATATGAAGGATCTTGAAAGGATCTGCATAGAGAAATGGTCCAGAATCCCTCCAAATGTGTTCCTTAACCTTGTCAAACATTACAGGAAAAGAACGTGCTGTTATCCTTGCCAGAGGTGGTTGCACTAAGTACTAAATGAGGAGTGTCAATAATTATGAAACCATGATTTTGATGAAATGTATTTTGTATTAAATAATTGTATGATTTTGGTGGGTTCCATTGAAATATTAATAAAGTACAGTATTTCTCACATGTTGGTATTTAAGTTTATCTCTATAATTATATATTTTTAAATTTTTTAAACTATTGTTTGTGCGTTGCCAGTCAGGGGTGCCAGTAATTTTGGAGCCCACTGTATATATTGTAATTTTTTACTGCTGCTCTTTAATTACTTGTGAGGTCTACCTACACCTGTTGTATTCAGCATTTCACTGTAAGGTCTACCTACACCTGTTGTATTCAGCATTTCACTGTAAGGTCTACCTACACCTGTTGTATTCAGCATTTCACTGTGAGGTCTACCTACACCTGTTGTATTCAGCATTTCACTGTAAGGTCTTCCTACACCTGTTGTATTCAGCATTTCACTGTGAGGTGTACCTACACCTGTTGTATTCAGCATTTCACTGTGAGGTCTACCTACACCTGTTGTATTCAGCATTTCACTGTGAGGTCTACTACACCTGTTGTATTCAGCATTTCACTGTAAGGTCTACTACACCTGTTGTATTCAGCATTTCACTGTAAGGTCTACTACACCTGTTGTATTCAGCATTTCACTGTGAGGTCTACTACACCTGTTGTATTCAGCATTTCACTGTGAGGTCTACCTACACCTGTTGTATTCAGCATTTCACTGTGAGGTCTACTACACCTGTTGTATTCAGCATTTCACTGTAAGGTCTACTACACCTGTTGTATTCAGCATTTCACTGTAAGATCTACTACACCTGTTGTATTCAGCATTTCACTGTGAGGTCTACTACACCTGTTATATTCAGCATTTCACTGTAAGGTCTACTACACCTGTTGTATTCAGCATTTCACTGTGAGGTCTACTACACCTGTTGTATTCAGCATTTCACTGTGAGGTCTACTACACCTGTTGTATTCAGCATTTCACTGTAAGGTCTACTACACCTGTTGTATTCAGCATTTCACTGTGAGGTCTACTACACCTGTTGTATTCAGCATTTTACTGTAAGGTCTACTACACCTGTTGTATTCAGCATTTCACTGTGAGGTCTACTACACCTGTTGTATTCAGCATTTCACTGTAAGGTCTACTACACCTGTTGTATTCAGCATGTCACTGTGAGGTCTACTATACCTGTTGTATTCAGCATTTCACTGTAAGGTCTACCTACACCTGTTGTATTCAGCATTTCACTGTAAGGTCTACCTGTCACAGTCATCCAGCTCTCTGGTGATTTTCCTTCAGAGTTGGTACACTTGTAGAGTCCTTCATCTGACTTGGATACTGCAGGGATGGTTATCTCTCCTGAAGACTCCGCCCTGATGAGGGATCCATCTTTGTAGAAAACAGCTGTGTGGTCAGATGGAGTTTCCTGATATCTGCAGCGCAGAGTCACAGAATCTCCCTCAGTCACAGGAAGGACAGGGCTCTCCAGGATCACAGCTCCATCTGTATATAATATATAAAAATCATATATAAACAGGTCTCTCCAGGATCACAGCTCCAGCTGTATATAATATATAAACAGGTCTCTCCAGGATCACAGCTCCAGCTGTATATAATATATAAACATCATATATAAACAGGACTCTCCAGGATCACAGCTCCAGCTGTATATAATATATAAACATCATATATAAACAGGTCTCTCCAGGATCACAGCTCCATCTGTATATAATATATAAACATCATATATAAACAGGTCTCTCCAGGATCACAGCTCCAGCTGTATATAATATATAAACAGGTCTCTCCAGGATCACAGCTCCAGCTGTATATAATATATAAACATAATATATAAACAGGTCTCTCCAGGATCACAGCTCCAGCTGTATATAATATATAAACATAATATATAAACAGGTCTCTCCAGGATCACAGCTCCAGCTGTATATAATATATAAACCGCTCTCTCCAGGATCACAGCACCAGTTGTATATAATATATAAACATCATATATAAACAGGTCTCTCCAGGATCACAGCTCCAGCTGTATATAATATATAAACATCATATATAAACAGGTCTCTCCAGGATCACAGCTCCAGCTGTATATAATATATTAACAGGTCTCTCCAGGATCACAGCTCCAGCTGTATATAATATATAAACAGGTCTCTCCAGGATCACAGCTCCAGCTGTATATAATATATAAACATCATATATAAACAGGTCTCTCCAGGATCACAGCTCCAGCTGTATATAATATATAAACATCATATATAAACAGGTCTCTCCAGGATCACAGCTCCATCTGTATATAATATATAAACATCATATATAAACAGGTCTCTCCAGGATCACAGCTCCAGCTGTATATAATATATAAACATCATATATAAACAGGTCTCTCCAGGATCACAGCTCCATCTGTATATAATATATAAACATCATATATAAACAGGTCTCTCCAGGATCACAGCTCCAGCTGTATATAATATATAAACATCATATATAAACAGGTCTCTCCAGGATCACAGCTCCAGCTGTATATAATATATAAACATCATATATAAACAGGTCTCTCCAGGATCACAGCTCCATCTGTATATAATATATAAACATCATATATAAACAGGTCTCTCCAGGATCACAGCTCCAGCTGTATATAATATATTAACATCATATATAAACAGGTCTCTCCAGGATCACAGCTCCAGCTGTATATAATATATAAACATCATATATAAACAGGTCTCTCCAGGATCACAGCTCCAGCTGTATATAATATATTAACATCATATATAAACAGGTCTCTCCAGGATCACAGCTCCAGCTGTATATAATATATAAACATCATATATAAACAGGTCTCTCCAGGATCACAGCTCCAGCTGTATATAATATATAAACATCATATATAAACAGGCCTCTCCAGGATCACAGCTCCAGCTGTATATAATATATTAACATCATATATAAACAGGTCTCTCCAGGATCACAGCTCCAGCTGTATATAATATATAAACATCATATATAAACATAACATCAGCTGTCTGAAACCAGATGAACCACTAAACACTATAATCTTAGTAGATGGTGTTTGTGGACATACCAGGTACTGTGATGTTGACAGCATTGCTGTGTTCTCCAGACCCAGACTCACACCAGTACACTCCACTGTCTGATGGTGTTAGTGACACGGTGCATGAAGACCCTCGTTGTTTTCCCCAGTCAGTACTACACTCTGAAAGGATTCCTCTTGATGTGTTCCTCACCACTCTCCATCCAGTAGAGTTCCCCTGAACCTCACAGCTCAGAGAGACAGACTCATATTCAAAGAACTGAGATCTGTCAGGACTGACGCTCAGAGATGCTGGATAAGAGAGAACTGAGAGAGAGAGAGAGAGAGAGAGAGAGAGAGAGAGAGGGAGAGAGAGGGAGAGAGGGAGAGAGATAGAGAAAGTAAATGATTAAATATAGGCCCTCAAGATTAGCAAACACCTGTATTGGAACAGAGATGCTGAAACACAGCAGAGAGAGGCTATTCTCAAGCTGTTTAACCTGGTGATGAGGGTAGGATACTATCCTGAGATCTGGAGACAAGGCTTTATATTCTAACAGAGATGCTAACAGAGACACAGCAGAGAGAGGCTATTCTCTAGCTGTTTAACCTGGTGATGAGGGTAGGATACTATCCTGAGACAAGGCTTTATATTCTAACAGAGATGCTAACAGAGACACAGCAGAGAGAGGCTATTCTCTAGCTGTTTAACCTGGTGATGAGGGTAGGATACTATCCTGAGACAAGGCTTTATATTCTAACAGAGATGCTAACAGAGACACAGCAGAGAGAGGCTATTCTCTAGCTGTTTAACCTGGTGATGAGGGTAGGATACTATCCTGAGACAAGGCTTTATATTCTAACAGAGATGCTAACAGAGACACAGCAGAGAGAGGCTATTCTCTAGCTGTTTAACCTGGTGATGAGGGTAGGATACTATCCTGAGACAAGGCTTTATATTCTAACAGAGATGCTAACAGAGACACAGCAGAGAGAGGCTATTCTCTAGCTGTTTAACCTGGTGATGAGGGTAGGATACTATCCTGAGATCTGGAGACTTTATTTAAGGCTTTATTACACCTACATGTTTGATCCTGTAATTATAGAGACATCTCTGTTAGTAGTAACTTAGGAAAGGTTTTCTGTAACATAATGAGACATCTCTGTTAGTAGTAACTTAGGAGGGGTTTTCTGTTACATAATGAGACATCTCTGTTAGTAGTAACTTAGGAGGGGTTTTCTGTAACATAATGAGACATCTCTGTTAGTAATAACTTAGGAGGGGTTTTCTGTTACATAATGAGACATCTCTGTTAGTAGTAACTTAGGAGGGGTTTTCTGTAACATAATGAGACATCTCTGTTAGTAGTAACTTAGGAGGGGTTTTCTGTTACATAATGAGACATCTCTGTTAGTAGTAACTTAGGAGGGGTTTTCTGTTACATAATGAGACATCTCTGTTAGTAATAACTTAGGAGGGGTTTTCTGTAACATAATGAGACATCTCTGTTAGTAGTAACTTAGGAGGGGTTTTCTGTTACATAATGAGACATCTCTGTTAGTAGTAACTTAGGAGGGGTTTTCTGTTACATAATGAGACATCTCTCTTAGTAGTAACTTAGGAAAGGTTTTCTGTAACATAATGAGACATCTCTCTTAGTAATAACTTAGGAAAGGTTTTCTGTAACATAATGAGACATCTCTGTTAGTAGTAACTTAGGAGGGGTTTTCTGTAACATAATGAGACATCTCTGTTAGTAGTAACTTAGGAAAGGTTTTCTGTAACATAATGAGACATCTCTGTTAGTAGTAACTTAGGAGGGGTTTTCTGTAACATAATGAGACATCTCTGTTAGTAGTAACTTAGGAAAGGTTTTCTGTAACATAATGAGACATCTCTGTTAGTAGTAACTTAGGAGGGGTTTTCTGTAACATAATGAGACATCTCTGTTAGTAGTAACTTAGGAGGGGTTTTCTGTTACATAATGAGACATCTCTGTTAGTAGTAACTTAGGAGGGGTTTTCTGTTACATAATGAGACATCTCTGTTAGTAATAACTTAGGAGGGGTTTTCTGTAACATAATGAGACATCTCTGTTAGTAGTAACTTAGGAGGGGTTTTCTGTTACATAATGAGACATCTCTGTTAGTAGTAACTTAGGAGGGGTTTTCTGTTACATAATGAGACATCTCTCTTAGTAGTAACTTAGGAAAGGTTTTCTGTAACATAATGAGACATCTCTCTTAGTAATAACTTAGGAAAGGTTTTCTGTAACATAATGAGACATCTCTGTTAGTAGTAACTTAGGAGGGGTTTTCTGTAACATAATGAGACATCTCTGTTAGTAGTAACTTAGGAAAGGTTTTCTGTAACATAATGAGACATCTCTGTTAGTAGTAACTTAGGAGGGGTTTTCTGTAACATAATGAGACATCTCTGTTAGTAGTAACTTAGGAAAGGTTTTCTGTAACATAATGAGACATCTCTGTTAGTAGTAACTTAGGAGGGGTTTTCTGTAACATAATGAGACATCTCTGTTAGTAGTAACTTAGGAGGGGTTTTCTGTAACATAATGAGACATCTCTGTTAGTAGTAACTTAGGAAAGGTTTTCTGTAACATAATGAGACATCTCTGTTAGTAGTAACTTAGGAGGGGTTTTCTGTAACATAATGAGACATCTCTGTTAGTAGTAACTTAGGAGGGGTTTTCTGTAACATAATGAGACATCTCTGATAGTAGTAACTTAGGAAAGGTTTTCTGTAACATAATGAGACATCTCTGTTAGTAGTTAGCTAGTTAGCTAGCCAGCTAGCCACCGAATAGCAGCACTGTAGAAACTATTACACTCAACGGAACGACTTGATTAGTGTAGTGTTAGCTAGCTACATAGTTGTCTTTGCTGTCTTGTATCTAAGATAACTGTGGAGTCTAGAGTAATTTCGGTTTTCTAGGTTAGCTTTTTCTAAGTTAGCTTCTTCTAGGTTAGCGATTTTCTAGGTTAGCTAGCCAGCTATTTTTCGCCCTTTTAACGTAACTTAACGTAATCAACACTGCTAGCTAGCCAGCTAGCCACCGAATAGCAGCACTGTAGAAACTATTACATTCAACGGAACAACGGAACGACTTGATTAGTGTAGTGTTAGCTAGCTACATAGTTGTCTTTGCTGTCTTTGTATCTAAGACAACTGTGGAGTCTAGAGTAATTTCGGTTAGCTAGCCAGCTTTCAAACAAAGTCAACAACGCAGGCACTGCTAGCTAGCCTACTTCAGCAGTACTGTATCATTTAATCATCTTAGTCAATAAGATTTTTTGCCACGTAGGCTTAACTTTCTGAACATTCGAGAGGTGTAGTCCACTTGTCATTCCAATATCCTTTGCATTAGCGTAGCCTCTTCAGTAGCCTGTCAACTATGTGTTTGTCTATCCCTGTTCTCTCCTCTCTGCACAGACCATACAACCGCTTCACACCGCGTGGCCGCGGCCACCCCAGCCTGGTGGTCCCAGCGCGCACGACCCACGTGGAGTTCCTGGTCTCCGGTAGCCTCTGGAACTGCCGATCTGTGGCCAACAAGGCAGAGTTCATCTCAGCCTACGCTTCCCTCCAGTCCCTCGACTTCTTGGCACTGACGGAAACATGGATCACCACAGATAACACTGCTACTCCTACTGCTCTCTCTTCGTCCGCCCACGTGTTCTCCCACACCCCGAGAGCTTCTGGTCAGCGTGGTGGTGGCACCGGGATCCTCATCTCTCCCAAGTGGTCATTCTCTCTTTCTCCCCTTACCCATCTGTCTATCGCCTCCTTTGAATTCCATGCTGTCACAGTTACCAGCCCTTTCAAGCTTAACATCCTTATCATTTATCGCCCTCCAGGTTCCCTCGGAGAGTTCATCAATGAACTTGATGCCTTGATAAGCTCCTTTCCTGAGGACGGCTCACCTCTCACAGTTCTGGGCGACTTTAACCTCCCCACGTCTACCTTTGACTCATTCCTCTCTGCCTCCTTCTTTCCACTCCTCTCTTCTTTTGACCTCACCCTCTCACCTTCCCCCCCTACTCACAAGGCAGGCAATACGCTTGACCTCATCTTTACTAGATGCTGTTCTTCCACTAACCTCATTGCAACTCCCCTCCAAGTCTCCGACCACTACCTTGTATCCTTTTCCCTCTCGCTCTCATCCAACACTTCCCACACTGCCCCTACTCGGATGGTATCGCGCCGTCCCAACCTCCGCTCTCTCTCCCCCGCTACTCTCTCCTCTTCCATCCTATCATCTCTTCCCTCTGCTCAAACCTTCTCCAACCTATCTCCTGACTCTGCCTCCTCAACCCTCCTCTCCTCCCTTTCTGCATCCTTTGACTCTCTATGTCCCCTATCCTCCAGGCCGGCTCGGTCCTCCCCTCCCGCTCCGTGGCTCGACGACTCATTGCGAGCTCACAGAACAGGGCTCCGGGCAGCCGAGCGGAAATGGAGGAAAACTCGCCTCCCTGCGGACCTGGCATCCTTTCACTCCCTCCTCTCTACATTTTCCTCCTCTGTCTCTGCTGCCAAAGCCACTTTCTACCACTCTAAATTCCAAGCATCTGCCTCTAACCCTAGGAAGCTCTTTGCCACCTTCTCCTCCCTCCTGAATCCTCCTCCCCCTCCCCCCCCCTCCTCCCTCTCTGCAGATGACTTCGTCAACCATTTTGAAAAGAAGGTCGACGACATCCGATCCTCGTTTGCTAAGTCAAACGACACCGCTGGTTCTGCTCACACTGCCCTACCCTGTGCTCTGACCTCTTTCTCCCCTCTCTCTCCAGATGAAATCTCGCGTCTTGTGACGGCCGGCCGCCCAACAACCTGCCCGCTTGACCCTATCCCCTCCTCTCTTCTCCAGACTATTTCCGGAGACCTTCTCCCTTACCTCACCTCGCTCATCAACTCATCCCTGACCGCTGGCTACGTCCCTTCCGTCTTCAAGAGAGCGAGAGTTGCACCCCTTCTGAAGAAACCTACACTCGATCCCTCCGATGTCAACAACTACAGACCAGTATCCCTTCTTTCTTTTCTCTCCAAAACTCTTGAACGTGCCGTCCTTGGCCAGCTCTCCTGCTATCTCTCTCAGAATGACCTTCTTGATCCAAATCAGTCAGGTTTCAAGACTAGTCATTCAACTGAGACTGCTCTTCTCTGTATCACGGAGGCGCTCCGCACTGCTAAAGCTAACTCTCTCTCCTCTGCTCTCATCCTTCTAGACCTATCGGCTGCCTTCGATACTGTGAACCATCAGATCCTCCTCTCCACCCTCTCCGAGTTGGGCATCTCCGGCGCGGCCCACGCTTGGATTGCGTCCTACCTGACAGGTCGCTCCTACCAGGTGGCGTGGCGAGAATCTGTCTCCTCACCACGCGTTCTCACCACTGGTGTCCCCCAGGGCTCTGTTCTGGGCCCTCTCCTGTTCTCGCTATACACCAAGTCACTTGGCTCTGTCATAACCTCACATGGTCTCTCCTATCATTGCTATGCAGACGACACACAATTAAACTTCTCCTTTCCCCCTTCTGATGACCAGGTGGCGAATCGCATCTCTGCATGTCTGGCAGACATATCAGTGTGGATGACGGATCACCACCTCAAGCTGAACCTCGGCAAGACGGAGCTGCTCTTCCTCCCGGGGAAGGACTGCCCGTTCCATGATCTCGCCATCACGGTTGACAACTCCATTGTGTCCTCCTCCCAGAGCGCTAAGAACCTTGGCGTGATCCTGGACAACACCCTGTCGTTCTCAACTAACATCAAGGCGGTGGCCCGTTCCTGTAGGTTCATGCTCTACAACATCCGCAGAGTACGACCCTGCCTCACACAGGAAGCGGCGCAGGTCCTAATCCAGGCACTTGTCATCTCCCGTCTGGATTACTGCAACTCGCTGTTGGCTGGGCTCCCTGCCTGTGCCATTAAACCCCTACAACTCATCCAGAACGCCGCAGCCCGTCTGGTGTTCAACCTTCCCAAGTTCTCTCACGTCACCCCGCTCCTCCGCTCCCTCCACTGGCTTCCAGTTGAAGCTCGCATCCGCTACAAGACCATGGTGCTTGCCTACGGAGCTGTGAGGGGAACGGCACCTCAGTACCTTCAGGCTCTGATCAGGCCCTACACCCAAACTAGGGCACTGCGTTCATCCACCTCTGGCCTGCTCGCCTCCCTACCACTGAGGAAGTACAGTTCCCGCGCAGCCCAGTCAAAACTGTTCGCTGCTCTGGCCCCCCAATGGTGGAACAAACTCCCTCACGACGCCAGGACAGCGGAGTCAATCACCACCTTCCGGAGACACCTGAAACCCCACCTCTTTAAGGAATACCTAGGATAGGATAAAGTAATCCTTCTGACCCCCCCCCCCCCCCCCCTTAAAAGATTTAGATGCACTATTGTAAAGTGGCTGTTCCACTGGATGTCATAAGGTGAATGCACCAATTTGTAAGTCGCTCTGGATAAGAGCGTCTGCTAAATGACTTAAATGTAAATGTAACTTACGAAAGGTTTTCTGTAACATAATGAGACATCTCTGTTAGTAATAACTTAGGAAAGGTTTTCTGTTACATAATGAGACATCTCTGTTTGTAGTAACTTAGGAAAGGTTTTCTGTAATGAATGAGACAGCTCTGTTAGTAGTAACTTAGGAAAGGTTTTCTGTAACATAATGAGACATCTCTGTTAGTAGTAACTTAGGACAGGTTTTCTGTAACATAATGAGACATCTCTGTTAGTAGTAACTTAGGAAAGGTTTTCTGTAACATAATGAGACATCTCTGTTAGTAGTAACTTAGGAAAGGTTTTCTGTAATGAATGAGACATCTCTGTTAGTAGTAACTTAGGAAAGGTTTTCTGTTACATAATGAGACATCTCTGTTAGTAGTAACTTAGGAAAGGTTTTCTGTTACATAATGAGACATCTCTGTTAGTAGTAACTTAGGAAAGGTTTTCTGTAACATAATGAGACATCTCTGTTAGTAGTAACTTAGGAAAGGTTTTCTGTTACATAATGAGACATCTCTGTTAGTAGTAACTTAGGAAAGGGTTTCTGTAACATAATGAATGAGACATCTCTGTTATTAGTAACTTAGGAAAGGTTTTCTGTATGATAATGAGACATCTCTGTTAGTAGTAACTTAGGAAAGGTTTTCTGTAATGAATGAGACATCTCTGTTAGTAGTAACTTAGGAGGGGTTTTCTGTTACATAATGAGACATCTCTGTTAGTAGTAACTTAGGAAAGGGTTTCTGTAACATAATGAATGAGACATCTCTGTTATTAGTAACTTAGGAAAGGTTTTCTGTATGATAATGAGACATCTCTGTTAGTAGTAACTTAGGAAAGGTTTTCTGTAATGAATGAGACATCTCTGTTAGTAGTAACTTAGGAGGGGTTTTCTGTAACATAATGAGACATCTCTGTTAGTAGTAACTTAGGAAAGGTTTTCTGTAATGAATGAGACATCTCTGTTAGTAGTAACTTAGGAAAGGTTTTCTGTAACATAATGAGACATCTCTGTTAGTAGTAACTTAGGACAGGTTTTCTGTAACATAATGAATGAGACATCTCTGTTAGTAGTAACTTAGGAAAGGTTTTCTGTAACATAACGAGACATCTCTGTTAGTAGTAACTTAGGAAAGGTTTTCTGTAACATAATGAGACATCTCTGTTAGTAGTAACTTAGGAAAGGTTTTCTGTAACATAATGAGACATCTCTGTTAGTAGTAACTTAGGAGGGGTTTTCTGTAACATAATGAGACATCTCTGTTAGTAGTAACTTAGGAAAGGTTTTCTGTAACATAATGAGACATCTCTGTTAGTAGTAACTTAGGAAAGGTTTTCTGTAATGAATGAGACATCTCTGTTAGTAGTAACTTAGGAAAGGTTTTCTGTTACATAATGAGACATCTCTGTTAGTAGTAACTTAGGAAAGGTTTTCTGTAACATAATGAGACATCTCTGTTAGTAGTAACTTAGGAAAGGTTTTCTGTTACATAATGAGACATCTCTGTTAGTCGTAACTTAGGAAAGGTTTTCTGTAACATAATGAGACATCTCTGATAGTAGTAACTTAGGAAAGGTTTTCTGTAACATAATGAGACATCTCTGATAGTAGTAACTTAGGAAAGGTTTTCTGTAACATAATGAGACATCTCTGTTAGTAGTAACTTAGGAAAGGTTTTCAGTAACATCTCGGATTATGTCCTAAAATAATTGAGACAGTAGATCTAGCAGGTCTGTCCATAATATACTAGAGACAGTAGATCTAGCAGGTCTGTCCATAATATACTAGAGACAGTAGATCTAGCAGGTCTGTCCATAATATACTAGAGACAGTAGATATAGCTGGTCTGTCATAATATAATAGAGACAGTAGATATAGCTGGTCTGTCATAATATAATAGAGATAATAGATCTAGCTGGTCTGTCATAAAATATTAGAGACAGTAGATATAGCTGGTCTGCTGTAATATAATAGACACAGCAGTTCTAGCTGGTCTGTGATAATATAGTATATATATAATTGAGAGAGTATATATATCTCCAGAAAGAGAGACAGGAGGGAGGGAGGAAGATAGAGTTGGTGTCTATCATATTGTAGTATGGAATCTACGATATAATATGAGTCTGTATCAGACAGTGTACAGAGTAACACGTTCCACCCTTTGATGTGTTGCAGGTGAGAGCAGCTAGAACAGGTGGAGATCCATTATGGAACTTTTTACTCTTTACTAAGAGAATACGGACTGGAGATCACAACCAATGAAGAGACCAGGAAGACATGATACTATTATAGAACAGGTGATGAATATAGAGAAATTTTACTATTATAGAACAGGTGATGAATATAGAGAAATGTTACTATTATAGAACAGGTGATGAATATAGAGAAATGTTACTATTATAGAACAGGTGATGAATATAGAGACATGGTACTATTATAGAACAGGTGATGAATATAGAGAAATGTTACTATTATAGAACAGGTGATGAATATAGAGAAATGTACTCACCTCCGCCTTGTCCGAGGATACAGTATACCAGTGTACTCAACATCACTGAAACACACAGAGAGAACTATCACTATGGTACATGATGTAAACACTGAAACACACAGAGAGAACTATCACTATGGTACATGATGTAAACACTGAAACACACAGAGAGAACTATCACTATGGTGCATGATGTAAACACTGAAACACACAGAGAGAACTATCACTATGGTACATGATTTAAACACTGAAACACACAGAGAGAACTATCACTATGGTACATGATGTAAACACAGGGCTGTACCACAGATATTAATTTCCTTAATAGTTTATTGATTCATTTCTGTGCCAATCTAATTAGCATAATACAAACATCCCATCAAAGTCCTTCAGTTTGAGATTTCCATCTGCAGTGGAAAGTGCATTTTGCTCTACGACCCCTAAAGGGATTCGTCTGAAGTCAGTCAGCTGTCTGTTCCGTCAGAACTGTTTGGGCTACAAACTAATATGACCCCATTATGGAAAGAGGAGACTCAGCTACAAACTAATATGACCCCACTATGGAAAGAGGAGACTCAGCTACAAACTAATATGACCCCACTATGGAAAGAGGAAACTCAGATACAAACTAATATGACCCCACTATGGAAAGAGGAGACTCTCAGCTACAAACTAATATGACCCCACTATGGAAAGAGGAGACTCTCAGATACAAACTAATATAAACCCACTATGGAAGGAGGAGACTCAGCTACAAACTAATATGACCCCACTATGGAAAGAGGAGACTCTCAGCTACAAACTAATATGACCCCACTATGGAAAGAGGAGACTCAGATACAAACTAATATGACCCCACTATGGAAAGAGGAGACTCAGATACAAACTAATATGACCCCTCTACGGAAAGAGGAGACTCTCAGCTACAAACTAATATGACCCCACTATGGAAAGAGGAGACTCTCAGCTACAAACTAATATGACCCCACTATGGAAAGGGGAGACTCTCAGCTACAAACTAATATGACCCCACTAGGGAAAGGGGAGACTCTACGACCCCCACAAGTATCCAGGGACTCGTCTGAAAGTAACCCATACAAATGAGTGGAATTTACAAATATAGACTCTCCAAAACAATATAGATATTAAACTATATTGATAATAGAAATATATATATTAAACCATAAAGATATTAAACTATATTGATAATAGACATATAGATACAAAACTATATAGAATTTAAACTATATAGATATTAAACTATATAGATATTACACTATATGATATGAAACTATATAGATATTAAACCATATAGATATTAATCTATATAGATATTAAACTATATAGATATTAAAACATATTGATAATAGACTATAAAGATATTAAACTTAATAGATATTAAATCATATAGATATTACACTATATAGATATTAAACTTAATAGATATTAAATCATATAGATACTAAACCATACAGATATTAAACAATATACATAATAAACCATGTGATAATATACTATATAGATATTAAACCATATAGATAATAAACCATGTTGATACACTATACAGATATTTAACTATACAGATATTAAACTATATAGATATTAAACTATATAGATAATAAACGATACAGATATTAAACCGTCTATATATATATATCTATATATTAAATGTTGTTGATTTTAAACCATACAGATAATAAACTATATAGATGTTAAATAATCCATATATTAACCTATATAAATACTAAACTAAATAGATATTTAATCATACAGATATGAATCCATACAGATATTAAACCATACATATTTTAAACTATATAGATACTAAACTATATAGATATTTAATCATACGATTGTGAAACTTTACAGATATTAAACCATACAGATAATAAACTATACAATATTAAACTATACATATATTAAACTACATAGCCATTAAACAATATAGGTATTACACTATATTGATATTAAACCATACAGACATTAAACCATACAAATAACAAACCATACAGATATTACACCATATAGATACTAAACCATACAGATTTTAAACCATATAGATACTAAACCATACAGATATTAAACCATATAGATATTAAACCATATAGATACTAAACCATACAGATATTAAACCATATAGATATTAAACCATATAGAAATTAAACCATATAGATATTAAACAATATAGATATTAAACCATACAGATTTTAAACTATATAGATATTAAACCATACAGATTTTAAACCATATAGATATTAAACCATATTGATATTAAACCATACAGATTTTAAACCATATTGATATTAAACCATATAGATATTAAACCATACAGATATTAAACCATATTGATATTAAACCATATTGATATTAAACCATACAGATTTTAAACCATATTGATATTAAACCATACAGATTTTAAACCATATAGATATTAAAACTTCTTCGGACTAGGGGTGGTATTTTGACGTCCGGATGAAAAGCGTGCTCAAATTAAACTGCCTGCTACTCAGGTGTTTTCAATGGGTTTCTATGTGGATCAAGATTTATAAGATTTATAAGGTTTAGATTTATAAGGTCTATCGCTTCCACTGGACGTCAACAGTCTTTAGAAATTAGTTGATGTTTTTCTTTAGAGAAATGAAGAAGTAGAATGAGGCTCGAGTGAAGTGTACTGTTTGTTAGAGGCGCGTGACCAGAAAGCATGCTACACATTGTTTTCGTCTGGTATTGAACACAGTTTATCCCGGATTAAATTTTATCGATTATTTACGTTACAAAATACCTAAAGTTGTATTAGGTAAGTTGTTTGAAATGTTTGGATCAAGATTACAGGTAATTTATTAGATATTTCGAGGTCATGTTGTGCGAGTTGGAACCGGTGTGTTTCTGAGTCATACGCGCCAAATAAATTGACATTTTGGAGATATAACGATGGAATTTATCGAACAAAAGGACCATTTATGATGTTTATGGGACATATTGGAGTGCCAACAGAAGACGATCTTCGAAGGTAAGGCATGAATTAAATCTTAATTTCAGACTTTTGTGTCGTGCCAGGCGGGTTGAAATCTGATTTTCATGTGTTGGTATGCTGGGCGCAGTCCTCAGATAATCGCATGGTTTGCTTTCGCCGTGAAGCCTTTTTGAAATCTGACACTGTGGCAGGATTAACAAGAAGTTCATCTTTAAACCGATGTATAACACTTGTATGATTTGTGTATAATTATTATGAGTATTTCTGTTTTTGATTTTGGCGCTGCTATTTCACTGGGTGAAATCCCATTAACGGGATTGGCGCGAGAAGGGATCACTAAGAAGTTAAACTATACAGATATTTAACTATACAGATTTTAAAACATATAGATATTAAACTATACATATATTAAAGCATATATATATATACATATATATACTAAATTATGTTGATATTAAACCATACAGATATTAAACCATACATATATTAAACCTTTTATATATATAATATATATATATATTAAATTATGATGCTATTAACCATAGAGATATTAAACCATACAGAAATTAAACCATACAGATATTAATGGTTTAATGGTTTAATTTCTGTATGGTTTAATATCTCTATGGTTTAATAGCATCATCATTTATTAATATAATAATATCATAATTATATATATATTATATATTAAATATATTAAATTATGATGCTATTAATCCATAGAGATAATAAACCATACAGAAATTAAACCATATATATATATATATATTAAATGATGTTGATTTTAAACCATACAGATATTAAACCATACAGATATTAAACTATACAGTTTTAAACCATATATATATATATATTCAATTATGTTGATATTAAACCATACAGATATTATACTATACAGCTATTAAACCTTATAGATATTAAACCATACAAATGTTTAACTATACAGATATCACACCATATAGATATTAAACTATACATTTATTAAACCATACAGATATTAAAGTATACAGATATTAAACCACACAGATATTAAACCATACAAATACTAAACCGTATAGATATTAAACCACACAGATATTAAACCATACAGATATTTAACCATATAGATATTAAACCATACAGATATTAAACTATACAGATATTAAACAGTATAGATATTAAACCATTCAAATGTTAAACTGTACAGATATTAAACCGTATAGATATTAAACCATATAGATATTAAACCATTTAGATATTAAACCATACAAATGTTCAACTATTCAGATATCACACCATACATATATTAATCTATACATTTACTAAACCATACAGATATTAAAGTATACAGATATTAAATTGATATCTAGACATTGAACCGTATATATATATTAAACTGTTTAGATAATATTCAACTCACAGAGTAGAAGACAGGTACGTTCCATCTCAACGTGTCAATCACTAACTGTACCTAAACTCTAGTGACTTGTAGCCTGTCCATCCCCCCACCCACCTCTCCTCTCTACCCATCTATACTTCCTCTTGAGATGGACTGAGAGGTGTGAAAGATGTGTGTGACAGAATGAGGGGGCCTAGAGAGAAGAGAGACACAGAGAGAGATAGAGAGAGAGAGATAGAGAGAAGAGAGAGAAGAGAGACAGAGAGAGAGAGAGAGAGAGAGAGAGAGAGAGAGAGAGAGAGAGAGAGAGAGAGAGAGAGAGAGAGAGAGAGAGAGAGAGAGAGAGAGAGAGAGAGAGAGAGAGAGAGAGAGAGAGAGAGAGAGAGAGAGAGAGAGAGAGAGAGAGAGAGAGAGAGAGAGAGAGAGAGAGAGAGAGAGAGAGATAGATAGATAGATAGATAGATAGATAGATAGATAGATAGATAGATAGATAGATAGATAGAGAGGAATAGAAAGAGATAGAGAGAGATTGAGAAACAGTTAGAAAGGGATAGATAGAAGAGAGGGACAGAGAGAAGAGAGAAAGAGAGAGTTAGATAAATAGAGATAGAGAGAGAGGGGGATATATAGAAGAGAGAGACAGAGAGAGAGAGGGAGAGATAGAGAGAGAGAGAGATGGAGAGAGTTAGAGAGACAGAGAGAGAGAGAGAGAAAGAGAGAGAGAGAGAGAGACAGACAGAGAGGACACTACCCTTCACAACATAACCTAGATAGATAGAAGAGAACGAGAGAGAGAGAGAGATAGGGAGATAGATATAACTTCTGTGAGTGTAATGTTTATTGTTCACTTTTGTTGTTTATTTCACTTTTGTATATTATCTATCTCACTTACTTTGGCAATGTTAACATATGTTTCCCATGCCAATACAGCCCCTAGAATTGAATTGATTTGAATGGATAGATAGATAGATAGGTAGATAGATAGATATATAGATAGATAGATAGATAGATAGATAGATAGATAGATAGATAGATAGATAGATAGATAGATAGATAGATAGATAGATAGATAGATAGATAGATAGATAGATAGATAGATAGATAGACAAAGAGAGAAAGACAGAGAGAGAGAGAGAGAGAGAGAGAGAGAGAGAGAGAGAGAGAGAGAGAGAGAGAGAGAGAGAGAGAGAGAGAGAGAGCTGCATGTGAGCTCCCACATTTTTCAGCATGTTTTTACAAGAATATAGATTTAGAGTTAGATAAACTTAGATTTTTTCACAAAGACATATACAGGATACTACCCTCCACAACATAACATTCACTCCAAATCAAAACTCCAACCCTACAACCTGATTTGGACAAAACTACCTGGAAGGATTCCTACAACCAAAGATTCTTATTTCCAAGATTTACAGCAAATGGTCTACAGCAAACAAACAATAGAAAACTGAAACACCATCCAACCTGGAACTGAGTGAGTCATGTTGAGTCTGAAGTTCAAACTGGAACTGAGTGAGTCATGTTCAGTCTGAAGTCCAACGTGGAACTGAGTGAGTCATATTCAGTCTGAAGTCCAACCTGGAACTGAGTGAGTCATGTTTAGTCTGAAGTCCAACCTGGAACTGAGTGAGTCATGTTTAATCTGAAGTCCAACCTGGAACTGAGTGAGTCATGTTTAGTCTGTCGTCCAACCTGTAACTGAGTGAGTCATGTTTAGTCTGAAGTCCAACCTGGAACTGAGTGAGTCATGTTTAGTCTGTAGTCCAACCTGGAACTGAGTGAGTCATGTTTAGTCTGAAGTTCAACCTGGAACTGAGTGAGTCATGTTTAGTCTGAAGTCCAACCTGGAACTGAGTGAGTCATGTTTAGTCTGTAGTCCAACCTGGAACTGAGTGAGTCATGTTTAGTCGGATGTCCAACCTGGAACTGAGTGAGTCATGTTCAGTCTGAAGTCCAACCTGGAACTGAGTGAGTCATATTCAGTCTGAAGTCCAACCTGGAACTGAGTGAGTCATGTTTAATCTGAAGTCCAACCTGGAACTGAGTGAGTCATGTTTAGTCTGTAGTCCAACTTGGAACTGACTGAGTCATGTTTAGTCGGATGTCCAACCTGGAACTGAGTGAGTCATGTTTAGTCTGAAGTCCAACCTGGAACTGAGTAAGTCATGTTTAGTCTGTAGTCCAACCTGGAACTGAGTGAGTCATGTTTAGTCTGAAGTCCAACCTGGAACTGAGTGAATCATGTTCAGTCTGTAATCCAACCTGGAACTGAGTGAGTCATGTTTAGTCTGAAGTCCAACCTGGAACTGAGTGAGTCATGTTTAGTCTGAAGTTCAACCTGGAACTGAGTGAGTCATGTTTAGTCTGTAGTCCAACCTGGAACTGAGTGAGTCATTTTTAGTCTGAAGTCCAACCTGGAACTGAGTGAGTCATTTTTAGTCTGAAGTCCAACCTGGAACTGAGTGAGTCATGTTCCGTCTGAAGTCCAACCTGGAACTGAGTTAGTCATGTTTAGTCTGAAGTCCAACCTGGAACTGAGTTAGTCATGTTTAGTCTGAAGTCCAACCTGGAACTGAGTGAGTCATATTTAGTCTGAAGTCCATCCTGGAACTGAGTGAGTCATGTTTAGTCTGAAGTCCATCCTGGAACTGAGTGAGTCATGTTCAGTCTGAAGTCCAACCTGGAACTGAGTGAGTCATGTTTAGTCTGAAGTCCAACCTGGAACTGAGTGAGTCATGTTTAGTCTGAAGTCCAACCTGGAACTGAGTGAGTCATGTTCAGTCTGAAGCTACTATTAAAGCCAAGAAGAAAATACATTACAATGATATATTTTACTTTATAAGGACTGAATGCTAAGTTAAGGCTACCAAGCTTGCTAGGTCAGCTACCAAGCTTGCTAGGTCAGCTACCAAGCTTGCTAGGTCAGCTACCAAGCTTGCTACAGTGGTTCTTCCTGTAAACGTTGTGTCGAACTGCAGCACACTTTGCGGGCTGCCTCAAAATTCTATGGCACGTTATTTAAGTGTCAGCCATTGTTGCCATTAACACAAGTTAGTGCTAGTGTGACCACCAGAGGGCATCTTTGAGAAGCAGTAGATTATTTAAATATTGGCTGTACTAGAGAATTTAAAACCTTTTTTGTAAGAAGTAAGACCACATGCTTTAAATGCCACAATGTCACAAATAATTGATCACACAATTCTTAAAACTCTGAGAAGGGAAATAGGAGGTATTCTGCATTTTAAACTGACATTCTTATTGCTATATTCCACAAGTTACTGTGTGTGTTTCGATCCTCTCTCTCTCTCTCTCTCTCTCTCTCTCTCTCTCTCTCTCTCTCTCTCTCTCTCTCTCTCTCTCTCTCTCTCTCTCTCTCTCTCTCTCTCTCTCTCTCTCACGCACACGCACACGCACACGCACACGCACTTGCTGTCTTGACCTGTGAATGCTTGGCTATGAAAATCAACTGGCATTTACTCCTAAGGTGCTGACCGGTTGCACCCTCTATATCAACTGTTTATATTATTTGACCCAGATGGTAATCTATGAATGATGGCCTTTATGGCCATGTACTCTTATAATCTCCAAGCAGTTTGGATTTAAGTATAACTTTTGTATGACTGAAGCTTTTAGTGAGAGGTCTAATGCTTTAAACTGTAATAATATTTTAATAATTTCTGCCCTCCGATTTCAGATTCATTATATAAATAGGCCCATGTGCACCTCCATCAGATGAACCCCACTAAAGCGATAAAATTAACGTTTGCAATATTGTCATAGTGATCTGTTATCCAATGATTTTGTGCGCCGCCCTATGGGACTCCCAATCATGTCCGGTTGTGACACAGCCTGGAATTGAACCAGGGTGTCTGTAGTGACGTCTCAAGCACTGAGATGCAGTGCCATAGACCGCTGCCCCAAATATAGCTTAAACTTCTTAGGGATAGGGGGCGACATTTTTACTTTTGGATGAATTGGTGCCCAAATTAAACGGCCTCGTACTCTGTCCTAGATCATATGATATGCATATTATTATTACTATTGGATAGAAAACACTCTGAAGTTTCTAAAACTGTTTGAATTATATCTGTGAGTAAAACAGAACTCATATGACAGGCAAACTTCCAAACAGGAAGTGAAAATTCTGAAATGGGTCGCTGTGAAAGGCATCGCCTATTCAATTGCCTTATATTTATGGATCTGTATGCACTTCATACGCCTTCCACTAGATGTCAACAGGCAGTAGAACGTGGAATGAAGCGTCTAGCCTGATGTGGGACCGAATGAGAGCCTTTGGAGTGACAGGTCAGGCATATTGCCAGTTATTGGCCACGCACACTACGCATGTGATGTCCTTCCTTGCTATCGGTTATATAGATATGAAGAAATGCTCCGTCTGGGACGTTATTGGATATATATGAGAAAAACATCCCGAAGATTGATTCTCAACTGAGTTTGACCAGTTTATTCGATTTGTAATGTCACTTTTTGAAGTTTTCGTTCATTAGCGTAAAGTTCTATGGACACGTGAACTACACATGCTAGCCAAAGTTGCTATTTCGACAGAAGTAATGGACATTATAAAATAAAAAATGATTTATTGTGGAACTAGGATTCCCGGCACTGCATTCTGATGAAAGATCATCAAAGGTAAGGGAATATTTATGATGTAATTTCGTATTTCTGTTGACTCCAACATGGCGGAGAATGGCTGAGCTCTGTCTCAGATTATTGCATGCTGTGCTTTTTACTAAAGTTATTTCTTAAATCGAACATAGCGGTTGCATTAAGAACCAGTGTATCTTTAATTATATGTTAAACATGTATCTTTCATCAAAGTTTATGATGAGTATTTCTGTATTTCATGTGGCTATCTGTAATTACTTTCGCTATTTTAGAGCCATTTCTGAACATGGCGCCAATGTAAAACCACGATTTGTGGCTATAAATATGCACATAATCGAACAAAACATAAATGAAATGTATAACATGATGTCAAATGACTGTCATCTGATGAAGTTGTTCAAAGGTTAGTGATTCATTTTATCTCTATTTGTGGGTTTTGTGAAAGCTATCTTTGCTGTGAAAAAATGGCGGTGTGTTTTTGGATATTGTGGTGAGCTAACATAAATATATGCTGTGTTTTCGCTGTAAAACATTTAAAAAATCGGACATGTTGGCTGTATTCACAAGATGTTTATCTTTCATTTGCTGTATTGGACTTGTGATTTCATGATATTATATTATATTATTTACCTGTGGCGCTAGGCTAGGCTATTCTAGTCAGCGTTTCTGATGACAATGATCCCGGATCCGGGATGGGTAGTCCAGAAGGGTTTTAATTAATTTGATTAATATTATGGTGTTTCTATTCCAAGAAAAATTTAAAACAAAACCCTCAGGGTTTCCGGTTAAGAAAATCTGACGCTGTACAACACGACTGGTTGGGAGTAGGTTACAGTAGTAAGAGCAAAATAATAATTCTGCATTTTGAAAGAGTATTTTTAAACATGACCTACAGTACATAGTGTAGTAAACATGGCCTACAGTACATAGTGAACATGGTAAAGTGCCTAATTCCTTACATAAGGGAGAGCAGGCCATGTCCAGACTCTATCTGTGACCTCAAGTACTCATTAACTCTGTCTTCAATGATTTTTCTGGGTTCCATCAGTCATGGACAGAAACTTCTGAGACACAGTATTAACCTGTTTGGGCTGCAGGGGCAGTATTGAGTAGATGGATAAAATGTGCCCATTTCAAACGGCCTCGTACTCAATTCTTGCTCGTACAATATGCATATTATTATTACTATTGGATAGAAAACACTCTCTAGTTTCTAAAACCGTTTGAATTATGTCTGTGAGTAAAACAGAACTCATTTGGCAGCACACTTCCTGACCAGGAAGTGGAAAGTCTGAAATTGACGCTCTGTTCTAGGGCCTGCCTATAAATGGGCATGATATGTATTAGTATACATGCACGTCATACACCTTCCACTAGATGTCAAGAGGAAGTGAGAGAAGAAATGGGGTGTCTATCTTGGTCTGAGGTGGAATGAATCCTCTTGGAATGACGTGTCACCCATTTCCTGTTTCCTGGAATTGCCTTCTGAAAAGCTGTCGTTATAGGCGACTACCATCTCCGGCTTTGATTTTATTTGATAAATGTGACCATATCATCGTAAAGTATGTTTTTTCAATATAGTTTTATTAGATTATTGAAATTTATTCGGGACATTAGGCGTGTTGCGTTGTGTGACTTTGTTCAGGAAGGAGAGCTTCGCGCCACTTGGCCAGTGTGCTTGCTAATTCAAGAGGGACAAAGGACGTTCTAAATCCAAACAACGACTGTTCTGGACAAAGGACCCCTTGTACAACATTCTGATGGAAGATCACCAAAAGTAGGACCCATTTTATGATGCTATTTCATATATCTGTCGAACTGTGTACTATTAGTTTTGCGCCCAGGTTTTGGCCACTCTCTCCCCATAACCTAAGCCTTATGTCGTAATGAAGATATTTTTAGAATTCTAACACGGCGATTGCATTAAGAACTAGTGTATCTATCATTTCCTATACAACATGTATTTTTTTGTAAAGATTATGAATTGTTATTTGGTCAGAATAGGTGAGTGTCGTAAACGTTAGCACAATGTATAACCACTGATATCAGCTCTAAATATGCACATTTTCGAACAAACCATATATGTATTGTGTAATATGATGTTAGAGGACTGTCATCTGATGAAGTTTATGAAGTTTATGAAGGTTAGTGAAATAATTAATATCTTTTGCTGGTTTATTAGCTATCGCTACCGTTTGCCTTGAATCAATGCTGTTGTGTGTTAGCTATTGTAGTAAGCTAATATAACGCTATATTGTGTTTTCGCTGTAAAACACTTAAAAAATCGGAAATATTGGCTGTATTCACAAGATCTTTGTCTTTCATTTGCTATACACCATGTATTTTTCCGAAATGTTTTATGATGAGTATTTAGATATTTGACGTTGGTGTCTGTAATTACTCTGGTTGCTTCGGTGCTATATCTGACGGTAGCTGTGATGGTAGCATCAATGTAAAACTGATTTATAGCTGAAATATGCAAATTTTTCGAACAAAACATAGATTTATTGTATAACATGTTATAAGACTGTCATCTGATGAAGTTGTTTCTTGGTTAGTTTGGTTGGTTCTAGGTTAGTTTGGTTGGTTTTGTGCATGCTACCTGTGTAGTGAAAAATGTCTGTGCTTTTTTCTATTTGTTGGTGAGCTAACATAAATATACGTGGTGTTTTCCCTGTAAAACTTTTAAAAAATCGGACATGTTGGCTGGATTCACAAGATGTGTATCTTTCATTAGCTGTATTGGACTTGTTAATGTGTGAAAGTTAAATATGAAAAAAATATATATTTTGAATTTCGCGCCCTGCACTTGAAGTGGCTGTTGTCATAGGTGTACCGGCACCGCCCTGCAGCCATAGCAGCATTTCTTAATAATGTGTTCTGTATTACCCTGTGCTATGGGGAACAAGGTAGTATAAATCCCCAGAGGTGATCAGATAAAGCAACATCAACAATAGAGGATATGTCAGTAGAAAGCCCCTTGGTAATAAACAGGTCCAGAGCATGGCTGTGGTTATGGGTGGGCCCAGTAGAAAGCCCCTTGGTAATAACCAGGTCCAGAGTATGGCTGTGGTTACGGGTGGGCCCAGTAGAAAGCCCCTTGGTAATAACCAGGTCCAGAGTATGGCTGTGGTTATGGGTGGGCCCAGTAGAAAGCCCCTTGGTAATAACCAGGTCCAGAGTATGGCTGTGGTTATGGGTGGGCCAGGCAACATGTTGGATAATGTCATGATGATGGTTCAGAATGATTCAGAATTTCAATGGCCTTAGAGTCAGTGTCTTTGTCAACATGAATATTAAAATCTCCCAACATAATGATTATATCATAGTTCTCAAGGACAATAGACAATAGTTCAGATAAATTAGTAAAGAAAGTGGGGCAGTAGTTTGGTGGCCTATACAGGGTTATGGCAAGCACTGGTGGCTGACATTTAAACAATATAACATGATGCTCTGGTCTGGTGGCTGACATTTAAATAGTATAACATGATGCTCTGTTCTGGTGGCTGACATTTAAACAGTATAACATGATGCTCTGGTCTGGTGGCTGACATTTAAACAGTATAACATGATGCTCTGGTGGCTGACATTTAAACAGTATAACATGATGCTCTGGTCTGGTGTCTGACATTTAAACAGTATAACATGATGCTCTGGTGGCTGACATTTAAACAGTATAACATGATGCTCTGGTCTGGTGGCGTACATTTAAACAGTATAACATTATGCTCTGGTGGCTGACATTTTAACAGTATAGCATGATGCTCTGGTCTGGTGGCTTACATTTAAACAGTATAACATGATGCTCTGGTCTGGTGGGTGACATTTAAACAGTATAACATGATGCTCTGGTCTGGTGGCTGACATTTAAACAGTATAACATGATGCTCTGGTCTGGTGGCTGACATTTAAACAGTATAACATGATGCTCTGGTCTGGTGACTGACATTTAAACAGTATAACATGATGCTCTGGTCTGGTGGCTGACATTTAAACAGTATAACATGATGCTCTGGTCTGGTGGCTGACATTTAAACAGTATAACATTATGCTCTGGTCGCTGACATTTAAACAGTATAACATGATTCTCAAAATACCCAAAGTCACCAAGCCAAATGTCCTTACAACTGAAAGCATTAGTAAAAATAGAGGCTGTCTCCACACCACCACACATATATATATAGACTTATCAGAGCAGTAGATCTGTGTCTGTTTGAGGTTATAGCTGTATGAGAACAACATCACCCATTGTTAAACACCTCTGTTCCTCTGTCACACAATTCACATGTAGTTTTAGGTCATTTATCTCTTGTCCAGAGCAACTTACAGTAGTGAGTTGATACATGATTGTACTTTTCCTGTACTGGTCCCCCGTGGGAATAAAACCCACAACCCTGGCACTGCAAGGGCCAATCTCTACCCACTGAGCCACACCGGAAACAGACGCACACACACACACACACACACAGACAGAGAAACAAACAAACACACACACACACACACACACACACACACACACACACACACACACACACACACACACACACACACACACACACACACACACACACACACACACACACACACACACACACCTTTCTGCCCCCCCCCCCCATTTCTTTGTTGTTTTCAGGGTCTATTTTAGTCTCCATGGGAACCTACGTATTCTGTATGCAATCCTTCTCTTTTCACACCAACACACGTATCTTTAGACGCTGCAGCCTTGACCGCCATCAACAGCATCAGCAACAGAGAGGTGTGAAGTTTCCACAACAGAGTTAGAGGCAGTTTATCATGTACTTCTCTTTAGACGCTGCAGCCTTGACCTCCATCAACAGAGTTAGAGTCAGTTTATCATGAGAACATACAGACACCACTGACTGGAACTATCAACAACAAGAGTTAGTTTATCATGGGAACATACAGACACCACTGACTGGAACTATCAACAACAAGAGTTAGTTTATCATGAGAACATACAGACACCACTGACTGGAACTATCAACAACAAGAGATAGTTTATCATGAGAACATACAGACACCACTGACTGGAACTATCAACAATAAGAGTTAGTTTATCATGAGAACATACAGACACCACTGACTGGAACTATCAACAACAAGAGTTAGTTTATCATGAGAACATACAGACACCACTGACTGGAACTATCAACAACAAGAGTTAGTTTATCATGAGAACATACAGACACCACTGACTGGAACTATCAACAACAAGAGTTAGTTTATCATGAGAACATACAGACACCACTGACTGGAACTATCAACAACAAGAGTTAGTTTATCATGAGAACATACAGACACCACTGACTGGGACTATCAACAACAAGAGTTAGTTTATCATGAGAACATACAGACACCACTGACTGGAACTATCAACAACAAGAGTTAGTTTATCATGAGAACGTACAGACACCACTGACTGGAACTATCAACAACAAGAGTTAGTTTATCATGAGAACATACAGACACCACTGACTGGAACTATCAACAACAAGAGTTAGTTTATCATGAGATCATACAGACACCACTGACTGGAACTATCAACAACAAGAGTTAGTTTATCATGAGAACATACAGACACCACTGACTGGAACTATCAACAACAAGAGTTAGTTTATCATGAGAACGTACAGACACCACTGACTGGAACTATCAACAACAAGAGTTAGTTTATCATGAGAACATACAGACACCACTGACTGGAACTATCAACAACAAGAGTTAGTTTATCATGAGAACATACAGACACCACTGACTGGAACTATCAACAACAAGAGTTAGTTTATCATGAGAACATACAGACACCACTGACTGGAACTATCAACAACAAGAGTTAGTTTATCATGAAAACATACAGACACCACTGACTGGAACTATCAACAACAAGAGTTAGTTTATCATGAGAACATACAGACACCACTGACTGGAACTATCAACAACAAGAGTTAGTTTATCATGAGAACATACAGACACCACTGACTGGAACTATCAACAACAAGAGTTAGTTTATCATGAGAACATACAGACACCACTGACTGGAACTATCAACAACAAGAGTTAGTTTATCATGAAAACATACAGACACCACTGACTGGAACTATCAACAACAAGAGTTAGTTTATCATGAGAACATACAGACACCACTGACTGGAACTATCAACAACAAGAGTTAGTTTATCATGAAAACATCCAGACACCACTGACTGGAACCAGCTGACAGTATCAGTTGTAAAGGCTTCATTACTACTAACAGAAGGAAAGTTGTAGTGTTATGTCCATGATGAATGATGTAAAGGCTTCATTACTACTAACAGAAGGAAAGGTGTAGTGTTATGTCCATGATGAATGATGTAAAGGCTTCATTACTACTAACAGAAGGAAAGGTGTAGTGTTATGTCCATGATGAATGTCGTAAAGGCTTCATTACTACTAACAGAAGGAAAGTTGTAGTGTTCTGTCCATGATGAATGTTGTAAAGGCTTCAATGTGTTTTATATTGTAATTGTTTATGTCCAATAGGATATTTCTATAATGTAATTGTGTGTGTTTATCTTGAGCAACACCAGTGTATGGTTGCCATCTTACCAAATAAAGCTTCCAAGACCTGGAGGTTCTACGTGTTGTATCCTGATTTAACCACTAGATGGCAGTGCTCCATGTGTTGTATCCTGATCTGTCCAGTAGATGGCAGTGCTCCATGTGTTGTATCCTGATTTGTCCACTAGATGGCAGTGCTCCATGTGTTGTATCCTGATCTGTCCACTAGATGGCAGTGCTCCATGTGTTGTATCCTGATCTGTCCAATAGAGGGCAGTGCTCCATGTGTTGTATCCTGATTTGTCCACTAGATGGCAGTGCTCCATGTGTTGTATCCTGATCTGTCCACTAGATGGCAGTGTTCCATGTGTTGTATCCTGATTTAACCACTAGATGGCAGTGCTCCATGTGTTGTATCCTGATCTGTCCAGTAGATGGCAGTGCTCCATGTGTTGTATCCTGATCTGTCCACTAGATGGCAGTGCTCCATGTGTTGTATCCTGATCTGTCCACTAGATGGCAGTGTTCCATGTGTTGTATCCTGATTTGTCCACTAGATGGCAGTGCTCCATGTGTTGTATCCTCATCTGTCCACTAGATGGCAGTGCTCCATGTGATGTATCCTGATCTGTCCACTAGATGGCAGTGCTCCATGTGTTGTATCCTGATCTGTCCACTAGATGGCAGTGCTCCATGTGTTGTAATGGTGTAATGCTGAACACTGTGATACATCTATTACATTCCCTGGCTGCAGTCATGGATGATACTTTAAATAGAAGTTGTCCCAAACCACAGATCTAGGATCAGATTACTCTACCTCCAATTCTGACGCCATGATATCAAATCAAATAACGTTGTATTTTTCATGTGCCGAATACAACAGGTGTAGACCTTTACCGTGAAAAGTTCACTTACAAGCCCCTAACCAACAATGTAGTTCAAGAAATAGAGTTAAGAAAATATTTACTAAATAATCTAAAGTTAAAAAGAAAATATAAAGTAACACAATAAAATTACATAACAATAACGAGGCTATATACAGGTGGTGCTGCTACCAAGTCAATATGTGGGGATACAGGTTAGACGAGGTAATTTGTACATGTAGGTAGGGGTAAAGTGACTATGCATACGTAATAAACAGTGAATAGCAGCAGTGCAAAAACAAATGTAATTGTCCGGGTGGACATTTTATACATTTTTCAGCAGTGTTATAGCTTGGCGGTAAAAGCTGTTAACCTCTCTGGGATATGTGATCAGACATGATATGTGATCAGGTAGCTTCCCACCTGGCCAACATCCAGTGAAAATGCAGAGCGCCAAATTCAAATAATTTACTATAAAAATTAAACTTTAATGAAATCACACATTCAATATACCAAATTTAAGCTACACTTGTTGTGAATCCAGCCAACGTGTCAGATTTAAAAAATGCTTTACGGCGAAAGCAAACAATGCTATTATCTGAGGATAGCACCCCAGCTAACAATCACAGACCATCATATTTCAACACTCCCGGCGCGACACAAAATGCAGAAATATAGATATAATTCATGACTTACCTTTGACGAGCTTCTTCTGTTAGCACTCCAATATGTCCTATAAACATCACAAATGGTCCTTTTGTTCGATTAATTCCGTCGATATATATCCAAAATGTCCATTTATTTGGCGCGTTTGATCCAGAAAAACACGGGTTCCAACTTGCACAACGTATCTCAAAAGTTACCTGTAAGCTTTGTCCAAAGATTTCAAACTACTTTTGTAATACAACTTTAGGTATTTTTAACGTAAATAATTGATAAAATTGAAGACGGGATGATCTGTGTTCAATACCGGAGGAAAACAATGTGTAGCATTCTTTCTGGTAACGCGCCTCTAACAAACAGTACACTTCACTGGAGCCTCATTCTGAACATGGCTACTTCTTCATTTCTCAGAGGAAAAACCTCAACCAATATCGAAAGACTGTTGACATCCAGTGGAAGCGATAGGAACTGCAAGAAGGTCCCTGACTGAGTAGGAGGCAGTTTACTCTGGGCACGCTTTTCATCCAAACGTGAAAATGCTGCCCCCTATCCTAGAGACGTTAAGGAGCCTTTTGGACCCAGACTTGGCGCTCCGGTACTGCTTGCCGTGTGGTAGCAGGGTGAACAGTCTATGGCTTGATGACTAGAGTCTCTGACCATTTTTTGGGCCTTCCTCTGACAACGGCTGGTATATAGGTCCTGGATGGCAGGAAGCTTGAACCCAGTGATGTACTGGGCCGTACGCACTTCCCTCTGTAATGCCTTGTGGTCGCAGGCCAATCAGCTGCCATACCAGGCGGTGATGCAACCGGTCAGGATGCTCTCGATGGACAGACTTTGATGACAAAGTTAATGAGAAAATTTGCCCACAAGAAGGACCGCCGTGCCACCTCCAAAAATGTTTTGAATGTTGTATACTGTAGCTAAGAAAGTAATCCTACGTGTATGTTGGGTAGTAAGCTGTTAGTAGCCCATGTTCCTCACCCAAATAATTTGGTCTATTTCCCCCTCATAATTTAGCCTACTGTTCTGACTTAGTGGTGCACATGTAGCCTATAGCCTGTTTTAGAGAAATGCCATCATCAAATATAGTAAGAGCTTTCATTGTTCCCTTATGCCTATGACGGATTGCCTCTCACCCGCTTACACTGAGGCTCAGGGGTAGCAGTGGTAAGGATTCACTCCATGGTGCTGAAAAGAAGGCTCTGCTGTTGGGACAGCTTTATGTAGCCCTAACAGTTTGTGTGCAACGTTTGTCACCGTTATAGTGCAATTAATGTATTGTTTAGTGTTGTGTTGTGTAGTGGCTTTGTTGGCATGAATCAAGATTAAAAAAAATTCCTTGCCCCACCAAGATTTACTGCTAAAATCACCACTGGACAACAACTAGGTTGTAGTAAATATTTCATTTTACAACAACTTGGGATGTGCCAAGAACATTGATCATATAAAATAAATGTGACTTTCACCGTCAGTTGTTGACTAGATAGTTGTGAGCAGTATGGCAGAAATGACTGGGGGCTGTAGGGGGAACATGGAATGGAGTATTTAGAAGATACTCAAGGCCCTGGGGGATGTAGGGGGAACCTGGATTGGAACATTTAGAAGATACTCAAGGCCCTGGGGGATGTAGGGGAAACCTGGAATGGAGCATTTAGAAGATACTCAAGGTCCTGGGGGCTGTAGGGGGAACCTGGATTGGAGTATTTAGAAGATACTCAAGGTTCTGGGGGCTGTTAAGGGAACCTGGAATGGAGCATTTAGAAGATACTCAAGGCCCTGCGGGCTGTACGGGAACTGAGTTGTTTTGATGTCATTCAGAACAGGTGAAAAAACAGGCTACATGGTTGAGGAAAATTATTTATTTAATTCTATATGATACAAAGACAAAAGCAATATCTTAGCTAGATGATTAAATGAAAAATAATGGTTTTGCACAAAGCAAACACAATAAAACAATAGGACTACATTAGTTTAATGTTTAAATAAAATAATGATGAACTACTATAGAGACCAAAATGGGAAAATAAAGTAAATAATTATAATAATTGAATTATCCTGTCCTGTATGTTTTCTAACTCTGTAACATGTAACGGCATAACATTATACTGAACCTGTAACAATAATGCCTGAACCTCAACACATTTTTTTACATTTACATTTTAGTCATTTAGCAGACGCTCTTATCCAGAGCGACTTACAGTAGAGTGCATACATTTTATTACATTTTTTTACATACTGAGACAAGGATATCCCTACCGGCCAAACCCTCCCTACCAGCCAAACCCTCCCTAACCCGGACGACGCTATGCCAATTGTGCGTCGCCCCACGGATCTCCCGGTTGCGGCCGGCTGCGACAGAGCCTGGGCGCGAACCCAGCCCAGCCTGGGCGCGAACCCAGAGACTCTGGTGGCGCAGCTAGCACTGCGATGCAGTGCCCTAGACCACTGCGCCACCCGGGAGACTATCAGGGCAACACCTATCAGTTGATCTGTATAGACATGAAAAGTTAAGGCATTTACAATGTATCAACCATAATGCTATGCAGTATATGACCAGTATATGACTGATGTTAAAGGAGAGCTGCTGAATGAATAATACAACACACATTATATTAAAACACATTCCAATCAGAATAATACATGTATCAGTTAATAGATCACATTTGATCAAATGCCACTATTGTTCCAGCAGGTGGAGCTACAATGTAACAACATACAGCATTGTGACTCACAGTTCTATATTAGAATTCCATGAGTTCCATTCTGATGGTTGTTATGGTGATCAGGTGATCTCAGCCTCACTCTTCTTCAACATGATCACCTGTTCAACACAGAAGTAGTACATCAGCGTGGCCATGTATTTACTTATCCAATACAGAACCACTTAGAAATGTTAATCAGATCAGATGATTTACTAGTCAATACTGTGCTAATTAGAATCCTATCAAATTACTTCCAATGAGGCTCCTGCTTATGTCCAGATCTCCCATATCAATACCAGGGCTATTTACTCCTTATATCCAGCTCTCCCATATCAATACCAGGGCTATTTACTGATATGTCCAGCTCTCCCATATCAATACCAGGGCTATTTACTCCTTCTATCCAGCTCTCCCATATCAATACCAGGGCTATTTACTGATATGTCCAGCTCTCCAATATCAATACCAGTTTTTTTTACTCTTCATCAATACCAGGGATATTTACTCCTTATCTCCAGCTCTCCCTCATCAATACCAGGGCTATTTACTCCTTATGTCCAGCTCTTCCATATCAATACCAGGGCCATTTACTCATCAATACCAGGGCAATTTACTCCTTATGTCAAGCTTTCCCACATCAATACCAGGGCTAATTACTCCATATCGATACCAGGGATATTTACTCCTTATCAATACCAGGGCTATTTACTCCATATCAATACCAGGGCTATTTACTCCATATCAATACCAGGGCTATTTACTCCATATCAATACCAGGGCTATTTACTCCATATCAATACCAGGGCTATTTACTCCATATCAATACCAGGGCTATTTACTGATATGTCCAGCTCTCCAATATCAATACCATTTTTTTTTTACTCCACATCAATACCAGGGATATTTACTCCTTATCTCCAGCTCTCCCTCATCAATACCAGGGCTATTTACTCCATATCAATACTAGGGCTATTTACTCCATATCAATACCAGGGCTATTTACTCCATATCAATACCAGGGCTACTTACTCCATATCAATACCAGGGCTATTACTCCTTATCAATACCAGGGCTATTTACTCCATACCAATACTAGGGCTATTTACTCCATATCAATACCAGGGCTATTTACTCCATATATATACCAGTGCTATTCACTCCTTATGTCCAGCTCTCCCTCATCAAAACCAGGGCTATTTACTCCTTATGTGCAGCTTTTCCATATCAATACCAGGACTTTTTACTCATTATCAATACCAGGGCTATTTACTTATTATCAGTACGTGGCAATTTACTCCTTAGCAATACCTGAGATATTTACTCCTTATCACTACCTTGAATATTTACTTCTTATCGGTATGTGGGCTATTTACTTCTCATCAATACCCAGGATATTTACTTCTTATCAATACCCAGGATATTTACTCCTTTTCAATACCCAGGATATTTACTTCGCACCAATACGCAGGGTATTTACTCTTTTTCAATACCATGGCTATTTACACCTTATCACGTATCAGTTCATATCAGTTCCCTTACATATTGTGGTAGTTAATCCATCCTACTTTCTACTTCTACTAAGAGGTACATAATATAGTACACACTGTGTTCAGAATACCATATTGTGCCACTGCAGCTGTTCTGATGTAAGGTAGAAACTCACCTAATTGGTCTTGGTGTGTCTTCCTGGGTAATCTGGTTTCCCCTAAACAGACAGTTATCAACACTTTACAACATGGTTCAATCAGAGGTACAGTTATCAACACTTTACAACATGGTTCAATCAGAGCTACAGTTATCAACACTTTACAACATGGTTCAATCAGAGATACAGTTATCAACACTTTACAACATGGTTCAATCAGAGATACAGTTATCAACACTTTACAACATGGTTCAATCAGAGCTACAGTTATCAGCACTTTACAACATAACTCAGTCAGAACTACTGCAGAATTGTGAGTATTTTTGATATTATTCTGATTTACAACAGGTATTCTGTTGGAATGAGGTGATCCTGTATAAACTCAGGTTCTCACCTTGAGCCCTGCTCCTGCAGCATTTCACCAGCAGTATGATGGTCACCAGCAGGTAGGGAGACCCCACCAGTAGACTACACAGCAGCCTGGTTAGAGACATGGACAACACTGGGACTGCTGGAGATGGAATGGGTAGGGGGACCCCACCAGTAGACTACACAGCAGCCTGGGAAGAGACATGGACAACACTGGGACTGCTGGAGATGGAATGGGTAGGGGGACCCCACCAGTAGACTACACAGCAGCCTGGGTAGAGTCATGGACAACACTGGAGATGGTGCTGAGAGAGACATGAAAATACACACCCATATACACAGACATACACATATATACACACACACACACACACACACACACACACACACACACACACACACACACACACACACACACACACACACACACACACACACACACACACACACACACACACACACACACACATAGATTCATAATTGTGTTCATAAATGTAAAATGTGCAGTATATTTATACTGGAGATTGAAAATATTTGGCATGGGTCCTCAGATCCTCAAAAGGTTCTACATTGAGAGCATCCTGACTGGTTGCATCACTGCCTGGTATGACAACTGCTCGGCCTCCGACCACAAGGCACTACAGAGGGTAGTGTGTACGGCCCAGTACATTGCTGGGGCAAAGCTTCCTGCCATCCAGGACCTCTCTACTAGGTGGTGTCAGAGGAAGGCCCTAAAAATTGTCAAAGACTCCAGCCACCCTAGTCATAGACTGTTCTCTCTGCTACCGCACGGCAAGTGGTACCGGAGCGCCAAGTCTAGATCCAAGATGCTTCTAAACAGCTTCTACCCCCAAGCCTGAAGACTCCTGAACATCTAGTCAAATGGCTACCCAGACTATTTGCATCCCCCCCCCCCCCCCCAGCTACCTCCCCTCACCACTGCCACTCTCTGCTGTTATCTATGCATAGTCTCTTTAATAACGCTACCTACATGTACATACTACCTCAACTAACTGGTGCCCCCGCACATTGACTCTGTACTGGCACCCCCATGTACAGTGGGCTCCAAAATGACGTGCACCCCTGACTGGCAATGCACAAACCATACTTAAAAAAATATAAACAATATAATTATAGAGACAAACTCAAAATACCAACATGTGAAAAATACTGTACTTTATTAATGTTTCAATGGAACCCAACAAAATCATTTATTGATTTGATTAAAAATCAATGTACTCCAAATCAAGGTTTCACAATTAATGGCACCCTTAAATATTATTGTAAATAACATCTACCAACATTAAACCAGGAATTAAATTACATAAACTTATTTAATGTTATCTAAGTGTTAAGGAACTATATTGAGCCATTACATCACTTCCTGTTTCACTAGGGTATAAAAATGAGGTAACACACATGCAATATCCCTTTGTCATCCAACACCATGAAGAAAAGAAAAGAACTGGCAGTTCTAAAGAGACAGATGGTCGTAGACCTTCATAAATCTGATAATGGCTACAAGAAGATCCACAAACAATTTAATATACCATTGAGCAGGGCAATTATACAAATTTAAAAGATGTGGAACAGTTGAAAACGTCACGTGTATCGGACGCAAATGCATTTTGCCCCCCAGGATAGGGAGGAAGATCGTGAGAGAAGCAACAAAATCCCCAAGAATCACTGTGAAAGAATTGCAGGCCTTGATGGCGTCTTGGGGTCACCAGGGTTCAAAAAGCACCATCAGACGCCACCTCCACATCCACAGGCTCTTTGGAGGGGTTGCCAGAAGAAAGCACTTAACTTTTTAGGGATAGGGGGCAGCATTTTCACTTTGGATGAATAGCGTGCCCAAGTTGAGCTGCCTCCTACTCTGTCCCAGATGCTAATATATTATTATTATTATTACTATTGTATATAAAACACTCTGAAGTTTCTAAAACTGTTTGAATGATGTCTGTGAGTATAACAGAACTCATATGGCAGGCAAAAACCTGAGAAAAAATCCAAACAGGAAGTGAGAATTCTGAGACTGGTCAATGTTCATCTCATCGCCGATTCAATTCCCTGTAAGATATGGATCTGTTTGCACTTCCTACATCTTCCACTAGATGTCAACAGTCTGTAGAACGTGGAATGAAGCCTCTAGTGTGATGTGGGGCCAGATGAGAGGTGTTTCAGTCATTTGTCTGGCAGAATGCCAGTTCCTGGTCATGCGCTTTCCTCATGATATTGCCTTGCGTTCCATAACTTCTACAGACATGAAGGAATGCTCCGGTTGGAACGTTATTGGATATATATGATAACAACATCCTGAAGATTGATTCTCTACTTAGTTTGACCAGTTTATTCGACCTGTTAAATAACTTTTTGAAGTTTTCGTCCGAGATCGCCTGCATTTGCGCGAGTGTTTGGACATGTGCACTAAACATGCTAGCAAAAGTAGCTACTTAGACATAAGTAATGGACATTATCGAACAAAACAACGATTTATTGTGAAACTAGGATTCCTGGGAGTGCATTCTGATGAAGATGATCAAAGGTAAGGGAATATTTATGATGTAATTTCGTATTTCTGTTGACTCCAACATGGCGGAGAAATGTTGTTTTGTTTGAGCGCCGTCTCAGATTATTGCATGGTGTGCTTTTTACGTAAAGTTTTTTTGAAATCTAACACAGCGGTTGCATTAAGAACAAGTGTATCTTTAATTATTTGTAAAACATGTATCTTTCATCAAAGTTTATGATGAGTATTTCTGTTATTTGACATGGCTCTCTGCAATTTCTCCGGATATTTTGGAGGCATTTCTGAACATGGCGCCAATGTAAACCGAGATTTGTGGATATAAATATGCACATTATCGAACAAAACATAAATGTATTGTGTAACATGATGTCCTATGAGTGTCATCTGATGAAGATCATCAAAGGTTAGTGATTAATTTTATCTCTATTTCTGCTTTTTGTGATTACTATCTTTTGCTGGGAAAACGGCTGTGTGTTTTTTGAACTTGGTGGTGATCTAACAATCATATGTTGTGTTTTCGCTGAAAAGCATTTTTTAAATCGGACATGATGGGTAGATTAACTTCTTGTCAATAGGGGGGCGCTGTTTCACTTTGGAAAAAATCGTGTCCAAATGAAACGGCCTCGTACTCTTTTCTAGATCATACAATATGCATATTATTATTACTATTGGATAGAAAACACTCAGAAGTTTCTAAAACTGTTTGAATTATGTCTGTGAGTAAAATAGAACTCATTTTGCAGCTAACTTCCATGCAGGAAGTGAAAAATCTGAAAACGAGGCTCTGTTTCAGGGCCTGCCTATTCAATTGCCTTATATTTATCGATATGCAGGCACTTCATACGCCTTCCACTAGATGTCAACAGGCAGTGGAAGGTGGAATGGGGTGTCTAGCTTGATCTGAGGCCGAACAAGAGCTTTTGGAGTGGCAGGTCCGGAATTTTCTTTGTCTACCAATGCGCGCCGCGGCGGAGCTCGACATTGGCTTCTGAAAAGCGTTACGTATACACGGCGAATATCTCCGGCTCTGATTGTATTTGATACATGTGATAATAACATCATAAAGTACGTTTTTTCAACCGAGTTTTATCAGTTTATTCAACGTTTATTGGAACTTTTGGAATTTTCCGTTCTTTGCGTCAAGAGAAGATGGGCATGTTCGCGCCACATGGCTAGCTTAGGTTGCTTATTCGTCAGAAGAAATGGACATTCTAAAACCAAACAACGATTTATTCTGGACCAAGGACTCCTTGTACAACATTCTGATGGAAGCTCAACAAAAGTAAGAAAACATTTATGATGTTATTTCGTATTTCTGTGTAAAATGTTGAGTCGTATTCTCCGCCGTTTTGGTGAGCGCTGTCTCGCAATAATGCAATCTGTATGTTATGCTAAAGTTATTTAAATATGCTAAAAAGTTAAAGTTATTTTTTAAAATCTAACACAGCGGTTGCAGTTCGCGATAGAGGGCGCTATTTCCACTTATTTTTGATTATGTATAATACAATTATGTTTTGTTCGAAAATGTGCATATTTAGAGCTACAAATCCTGATTATACATTGTGAATACGTAGCATCGATTCACCAGAATCTCCAGAGATATTTTGGACACTCACCTAATCTGACCAAAGAACTCATCATAAACTTTACATAAAAATACTTGTTGTATGGCAAATGAAAGATACACTGGTTCTTAATGAGTGAAAGTTAAATATTTCAAAAAAATATTTTTGAATTTCCCGCGCTGCCTTTTCAGCGGAATGTTGTGGGGGGGTTCCGCTAGCGGAACGTGTGTCATAGAAAGGTTAATGACCCCAAGACGGAAGCGCTTGGAGGCAAAACGTAATTTAAATTATGATTGGAAGAAGGCGCTCTGGTCAGATGAGACCAAAATGTAACGTTTCGGTCAGATACAGCTTCGGCATGTTTGGCGTCGAAACAGAGATGCATACAAGGAGAGGCACCTCATACCCACGGTGAAATAAACATCATATATAAACAGGTCTCTCCAGGATCACAGCTCCAGCTGTATATAATATATAAACATCATATATAAACAGGTCTCTCCAGGATCACAGCTCCAGCTGTATATAATATATAAACAGGTTTCTCCAGGATCACAGCTCCAGCTGTATATAATATATAAACAGGTCTCTCCAGGATCACAGCTCCAGCTGTATATAATATATAAACATCATATATAAACAGGTCTCTCCAGGATCACAGCTCCAGCTGTATATAATATATAAACAGGCCTCTCCAGGATCACAGCTCCAGCTGTATATAATATATAAACATCATATATAAACAGGTCTCTCCAGGAACACAGCTCCAGCTGTATATAATATATAAACATCATATATAAACAGGTCTCTCTAGGATCACAGCTCCAGCTGTATATAATATATAAACAGGTCTCTCCAGGATCACAGCTCCAGCTGTAAATAATATATAAACAGGTCTCTCCAGGATCACAGCTCCAGCTGTATATAATATATAAACATCATATATAAACAGGTCTCTCCAGGAACACAGCTCCAGCTGTATATAATATATAAACATCATATATAAACAGGTCTCTCCAGGATCACAGCTCCAGCTGTATATAATATATAAACAGGTCTCTCCAGGATCACAGCTCCAGCTGTATATTATATATAAACATCATATATAAACATCATAACATCAGCTGTCTGAATCCAGATGAACCACTAAACACTATATTGTTGGTAGATGGTGTTTTGGGACATACCATGTACTGTGATGTTGACAGCATTGCTGTGTTCTCCAGACCCAGACTCACACCAGTACACTCCACTGTGTGATGGTATTAGTGACACGATACATGAAGACCCTTGTTGTTTTCCCCATTTTCTTCCACAATCTGAACGCTCCCCAGAGACTGTGTATCTCTTCAGTCTCCATCCAGCAGAGTTCCCCTGAACCTCACAGCTCAGAGAGACAGACTCATATTCAAAGAACTGACATCTTTCAGGATTGACACTCAGAGAGGCTGGATAAGAGAGAGAGCGAGAGAGAGAGAGAGAGAGAGAGAAAGAGAGAGAGAGAGCGAGAGAGAGAGAGAGTTTCATTGTCTAAAGTAAATTATAAAATATTCTAACAGAGATACTGAAACACAGCAGAGAAAGGCTATTCTCTAGCTGGTTAACCTAGTGATGAGGGGAGGATACTATCCTAACCACTAGGCTACCTGCCGCCCCAATATACAGTGTCCTCTGTAATTATTGGGACATTGAAGGGTAGGTAGGGTCAGTGTGCGGTATGTAGGAGGTAGTTTAGGGTAGTTCATAGATATTGTGGTATGCAGTGTCCTCTGTAATTATTGGGACAAATTCCATTTTCACACATTTCTACAAGGGTTCTCCTTTGAAGGAAAAACCTTTTGGAATGCTTTTTTCTCAGTGTGTAGAGACAGGACGTCATAGAAAAACATGGAGGATCAGAGAAGAAACGCTATGTAAGCACTTTGGTTCAGGTGAGTATAGAATTAGCAGGACTTCCTTCTCCAAATAGGACTCAGAGGTTTTTATCTCCTCAAATGTAATAAAAAAAATCATTTCATATTATAATTAAGAATTTAAGCAATTCTTGAACTACCTTTTCAGGAGAAAATATGCATTTTGTTTGGTGAAATGTAGAGACAGTAGATCTTTCTCCAGATTAAGTCCTGGTCTGTCATAATATAATAGAGACAGTAGATCTAGCTGGCCTGTCATAATATAATAGAGACAGTAGATCTAGCTGGTCTGTCATAATATAATAGAGACAGTAGATATTTCTCCAGATTATGTCCTGGTCTGTCATAATATAATAGAGACAGTAGATCTTTCTCCAGATTATGTCCTGGTCTGTCATAATATAATAGAGACAGTAGATGTAGCTGGTCTGTCATAATATAATAGAGACAATAGATCTAGCTGGTCTGTCATAATATAATAGAGACTGTAGATCTTTCTCCAGATTATGTCATGGTCTACTGTAATAGAGATAATATAATAGAGACAGTAGATCTTTCTCCAGATTATGTCCTGGTCTGTCATAATATAATAGAGACAGTAGATCTAGCTGGTCTTTCATAATATAATAGAGACAATCGATCTAGCTGGTCATAATATAATAGAGACAGTAGATCTTTCTCCAGATTATGTCCTGGTCTGTCATAATATAATAGAGACAGTAGATCTTTCTACAGACTATGTCCTGGTCTGTCATAATATAATAGAGACAGTAGATCTAGCTGGTATTTCATAATATAATAGAGACAATCGATCTAGCTGGTCTGTCATAAAATAATAGAGACAGTAGATCTAGCTGGTCTGTCATAATATAATAGAGACAGTAGATCTTTCTCCAGATTATGTCCTGGTCTGTCATAATATAATAGAGACAGTATATCTAGCTGGTCTGTCATAATATAAGAGAGACAGTAGATCTTTCTCCAGATTTTGTCCTGGTCTGTCATAATATAATAGATACAATAGATCTAGCTGGTCTGTCATAATATAATAGAGACAATAGATCTTTCTCTAGATTATGTCCTGGTCTGTCATAATATAATAGAGACAGTAGATCTTTCTCCAGATTTTGTCCTGGTCTGTTATAATATAATAGAGACAATAGATCTAGCTGGTCTGTCATAATATACTAGAGACAGTAGATATTTCTCCAGATTATGTCCTGGTCTGTCATAATATAATAGAGACAGTAGATCTAGCTAGTCTGTCATAATATAATAGAGACAGTAGATGTAGCTGGTCTGTCATAATATAATAGAGACAGTAGATGTAGCTGGTCTGTCATAATATAATAGAGACAGTAGATGTAGCTAGTCTGTCATAATATAATAGAGACAGTAGATCTTTCTCCAGATTATGTCCTGGTCTGTCATAATATAATAGAGACAGTAGATATAGCTTGTCTGTCATAATATAATAGAGACAGTAGATCTTTCTCCAGATTATGTCCTGGTCTGTCATAATATAATAGAGACAATAGATCTTTCTCCAGATTAAGTCCTGGTCTGTCATAATATAATAGAGACAGTAGATCTAGCTGGTCTGTCATAATATAATAGAGACAGTAGATCTTTCTCCAGATTATGACCTGGTCTGTCATAATATAATAGAGACAGTAGATCTTTCTCCAGATTATGTCCTGGTCTGTCATAATATAATAGAGACAGTAGATGTAGCTGGTCTGTCATAATATAATAGAGACAGTAGATGTAGCTGGTCTGTCATAATAAAATAGAGACAGTAGATCTTTCTCCATATTATGTCCTGGTCTGTCATAATATAATAGAGACAGTAGATATAGCTGGTCTGTCATAATATAATAGAGACAGTAGATCTAGCTGGTCTGTCATAACATAATAGAGACAGTAGATATTTCTCCAGATTATGTCCTGGTCTGTCATAATATAATAGAGACAGTATATCTAGCTGGTCTGTCATAATATAATAGAGACAGTAGACCTTTCTCCAGATTTTGTCCTGGTCTGTCATAATATAATAGATACAATAGATCTAGCTGGTCTGTCATAATATAATAGAGACAGTAGATCTTTCTCCAGATTATGTCCTGGTCTGTCATAATATAATAGAGACAGTAGATATAGCTGGTCTGTCATAATATAATAGAGACAGTAGATCTTTCTCCAGATTATGTCCTGGTCTGTCATAATATAATAGAGTCAGTAGATCTTTCTCCAGATTATGTCATGGTCTGTCATAATATAATAGAGACAGTCGATCTTTCTCCAGATTATGTCCTGGTCTGTCATAATATAATAGAGACAGTAGATCTTTCTACAGACTATGTCCTGGTCTTTCATAATATAATAGAGACAATCGATCTAGCTGGTCTGTCATAATATAATAGAGACAGTAGATCTAGCTGGTCTGTCATAATAAAATAAAGACAGTAGATATTTCTCCAGATTATGTCCTGGTCTGTCATAATATAATAGAGACAGTATATCTAGCTGGTCTGTCATAATATAATAGAGACAGTATATCTTTCTCCAGATTATGTCCTGGTCTGTCATAATATAATAGAGACAGTAGATCTTTCTCCAGATTATGTCCTGGTCTGTCATAATATAACAGAGACAGTAGATCTAGCTAGTCTGTCATAATATAATAGAGACAGTAGATCTTTCTCCAGATTATGTCCTGGTCTGTCATAATATAATAGAGACAATAGATCTAGCTGGTCTGTCATAATATAATAGAGACAGTAGATCATTCTCCAGATTATGTCCTGGTCTGTCATAATATAATAGAGACAGTAGATCTTTCTCCAGATTATGTCCTGGTCTGTCATAATATAATAGAGACAGTAGATCTTTCTCCAGATTATATCCTGGTCTGTCATAATATAATAGAGACAGTAGATCTAGCTGGTCTTTCATAATATAATAGAGACAGTAGATATTTCTCCAGATTATGTCCTGGTCTGTCATAATATAATACAGACAGTAGATGTGGCTGGTCTGTCATAATATAATAGAGACAGTAGATCTTTCTCCAGATTATGTCCTGGTCTGTCATAATATAATAGAGACAGTAGATGTAGCTGGTCTGTCATAATATAATAGAGACAGTAGATGTAGCTGGTCTGTCATAATTTAATAGAGACAGTAGATCTTTCTCCAGATTATGTCCTGGTCTGTCATAATATAATAGAGACAGTAGATATAGCTGGTCTGTCATAATATAATAGAGACAGTAGATCTAGCTGGTTTGTCATAATATAATAGAGACAGTAGATATTTCTCCAGATAATGTCCTGGTCTGTCATAATATAATAGAGACAGTATATCTAGCTGGTCTGTCATAATATAATAGAGACAGTAGATCTTTCTCCAGATTATGTCCTGGTCTGTCATAATATAATAGAGACAGTATATCTAGCTGGTCTGTCATAATATAATAGAGACAGTATATCTTTCTCCAGATTATGTCCTGGTCTGTCATAATATAATAGAGACAGTAGATCTTTCTCCAGATTATGTCCTGGTCTGTCATAATATAATAGAGACAGTAGATCTAGCTAGTCTGTCATAATATAATAGAGACAGTAGATCTTTCTCCAGATTATGTCCTGGTCTGTCATAATATAATAGAGACAATAGATCTAGCTGGTCTGTCATAATATAATAGAGACAGTAGATCATTCTCCAGATTATGTCCTGGTCTGTCATAATATAATAGAGACAGTAGATCTTTCTCCAGATTATGTCCTGGTCTGTCATAATATAATAGAGACAGTAGATCTTTCTCCAGATTATATCCTGGTCTGTCATAATATAATAGAGACAGTAGATCTAGCTGGTCTTTCATAATATAATAGAGACAGTAGATATTTCTCCAGATTATGTCCTGGTCTGTCATAATATAATACAGACAGTAGATGTAGCTGGTCTGTCATAATATAATAGAGACAGTAGATCTTTCTCCAGATTATGTCCTGGTCTGTCATAATATAATAGAGACAGTAGATATAGCTGGTCTGTCATAATATAATAGAGACAGTAGATCTAGCTGGTCTGTCATAATATAATAGAGACAGTAGATATTTCTCCAGATAATGTCCTGGTCTGTCATAATATAATAGAGACAGTATATCTAGCTGGTCTGTCATAATATAATAGAGACAGTAGATCTTTCTCCAGATTTTGTCCTGGTCTGTCATAATATAATAGAAACAATAGATCTAGCTGGTCTGTCATAATATAATAGAGACAGTAGATCTTTCTCCAGATTATGTCCTGGTCTGTCATAATATAATAGAGACAGTAGATATAGCTGGTCTGTCATAATATAATAGAGACAGTAGACCTTACTACAGAGTATGTCCTGGTCTGTCACACTATAAGACAGAACAGTAGACCTTACTACAGAGTATGTCCTGGTCTGTCACACTATAAGACAGAACAGTAGACCTTACTACAGAGTATGTCCTGGTCTGTCATAATATAATAGAGACAGTAGATCTAGCTGGTCTTTCATAATATAATAGAGACAATCGATCTAGCTGGTCTGTCATAATATAATAGAGACAGTATATCTAGCTGGTCTGTCATAATATAATAGAGACAGTAGATCTTTCTCCAGATTTTGTCCTGGTCTGTCATAATATAATAGATACAATAGATCTAGCTGGTCTGTCATAATATAATAGAGACAGTAGATCTTTCTCTAGATTATGTCCTGGTCTGTCATAATATAATAGAGACAGTAGATCTATCTCCAGATTTTGTCCTGGTCTGTTATAATATAATAGAGACAATAGATCTAGCTGGTCTGTCATAATATAATAGAGACAGTAGATCTTTCTCCAGATTATGTCCTGGTCTGTCATAATATAATAGAGACAGTAGATCTTTCTACAGACTATGTCCTGGTCTGTCATAATATAATAGAGACAGTAGATCTAGCTGGTCTTTCATAATATAATAGAGACAATCGATCTAGCTGGTCTGTCATAATATAATAGAGACAGTAGATCTAGCTGGTCTGTCATAATATAATAGAGACAGTAGATCTTTCTCCAGATTATGTCCTGGTCTGTCATAATATAATAGAGACAGTAGATCTAGCTGGTCTGTCATAAAATAATAGAGACAGTAGATCTTTCTCCAGATTTTGTCCTGGTCTGTCATAATACAATTGAGACAGTAGATCTAGCTGGTCTGTCATAATATAATAGAGACAGTAGATCTTTCTCCAGATTATGTCCTGGTCTGTCATAATATAATAGATACAGTAGATCTTTCTCCAGATTTTGTCCTGGTTTTTAATAATACAATTGAGACAGTAGATCTTTCTCCAGATTTTGTCCTGGTCTGTCATAATATAATAGAGACAGTAGATCTTTCTCCAGATTTTGTCCTGGTCTGTCATAATACAATTGAGACAATAGATCTTTCTCCCGATTATGTCCTGGTCTGTCATAATATAATAGAGACAGTAGATCTAGCTAGTCTGTCATAATATAATAGAGACAGTAGATGTAGCTGGTCTGTCATAATATAATAGAGACAGTAGATGTAGCTGGTCTGTCATAATATAATAGAGACAGTAGATGTAGCTAGTCTGTCATAATATAATAGAGACAGTAGATCTTTCTCCAGATTATGTCCTGGTCTGTCATAATATAATAGAGACAGTATATCTTTCTCCAGATTATGACCTGGTCTGTCATAATATAATAGAGACAGTAGATCTTTCTCCAGATTTTGTCCTGGTCTGTCATAATACAATTGAGACAATAGATCTTTCTCCCGATTATGTCCTGGTCTGTCATAATATAATAGAGACAGTAGATCTAGCTAGTCTGTCATAATATAATAGAGACAGTAGATGTAGCTGGTCTGTCATAATATAATAGAGACAGTAGATGTAGCTGGTCTGTCATAATATAATAGAGACAGTAGATGTAGCTAGTCTGTCATAATATAATAGAGACAGTAGATCTTTCTCCAGATTATGTCCTGGTCTGTCATAATATAATAGAGACAGTATATCTTTCTCCAGATTATGACCTGGTCTGTCATAATATAATAGAGACAGTAGATCTTTCTCCAGATTATGTCCTGGTCTGTCATAATATAATAGAGACAGTAGATGTAGCTGGTCTGTCATAATATAATAGAGACTGTAGATCTTTCTCCAGATTATGTCATGGTCTACTGTAATAGAGATAATATAATAGAGACAGTAGATCTTTCTCCAGATTATGTCCTGGTCTGTCATAATATAATAGAGACAGTAGATCTAGCTGGTCTTTCATAATATAATAGAGACAATCGATCTAGCTGGTCATAATATAATAGAGACAGTAGATCTTTCTCCAGATTATGTCCTGGTCTGTCATAATATAATAGAGACAGTAGATCTTTCTACAGACTATGTCCTGGTCTGTCATGATATAATAGAGACAGTAGATCTAGCTGGTATTTCATAATATAATAGAGACAATCGATCTAGCTGGTCTGTCATAAAATAATAGAGACAGTAGATCTAGCTGGTCTGTCATAATATAATAGAGACAGTAGATCTTTCTCCAGATTATGTCCTGGTCTGTCATAATATAATAGAGACAGTATATCTAGCTGGTCTGTCATAATATAAAAGAGACAGTAGATCTTTCTCCAGATTTTGTCCTGGTCTGTCATAATATAATAGATACAATAGATCTAGCTGGTCTGTCATAATATAATAGAGACAATAGATCTTTCTCTAGATTATGTCCTGGTCTGTCATAATATAATAGAGACAGTAGATCTTTCTCCAGATTTTGTCCTGGTCTGTTATAATATAATAGAGACAATAGATCTAGCTGGTCTGTCATAATATAATAGAGACAGTAGATATTTCTCCAGATTATGTCCTGGTCTGTCATAATATAATAGAGACAGTAGATCTAGCTAGTCTGTCATAATATAATAGAGACAGTAGATGTAGCTGGTCTGTCATAATATAATAGAGACAGTAGATGTAGCTGGTCTGTCATAATATAATAGAGACAGTAGATGTAGCTAGTCTGTCATAATATAATAGAGACAGTAGATCTTTCTCCAGATTATGTCCTGGTCTGTCATAATATAATAGAGACAGTAGATATAGCTTGTCTGTCATAATATAATAGAGACAGTAGATCTTTCTCCAGATTATGTCCTGGTCTGTCATAATATAATAGAGACAATAGATCTTTCTCCAGATTAAGTCCTGGTCTGTCATAATATAATAGAGACAGTAGATCTAGCTGGTCTGTCATGATATAATAGAGACAGTAGATCTTTCTCCAGATTAAGTCCTGGTCTGTTATAATATAATAGAGACAGTAGATCTAGCTGGTCTGTCATAATATAATAGAGACAGTATATCTTTCTCCAGATTATGTCCTGGTCTGTCATAATATAATAGAGACAGTAGATCTTTCTCCAGATTATGTCCTGGTCTGTCATAATATAATAGAGACAGTAGATGTAGCTGGTCTGTCATAATATAATAGAAACAGTAGATGTAGCTGGTCTGTCATAATAAAATAGAGACAGTAGATCTTTCTCCATATTATGTCCTGGTCTGTCATAATATAATAGAGACAGTAGATATAGCTGGTCTGTCATAATATAATAGAGACAGTAGATCCAGCTGGTCTGTCATAATATAATAGAGACAGTAGATCTTTCTCCAGATTTTGTCCTGGTCTGTCATAATATAATAGATACAATAGATCTAGCTGGTCTGTCATAATATAATAGAGACAGTAGATCTTTCTCCAGATTATGTCCTGGTCTGTCATAATATAATAGAGACAGTAGATATAGCTGGTCTGTCATAATATAATAGAGACAGTAGATCTTTCTCCAGATTATGTCCTGGTCTGTCATAATATAATAGAGACAGTAGATCTTTCTCCAGATTATGTCCTGGTCTGTCATAATATAATAGAGACAGTAGATCTTTCTCCAGATTATGTCCTGGTCTGTCATAATATAATAGAGACAGTAGATCTTTCTACAGACTATGTCCTGGTCTGTCATAATATAATAGAGACAATCGATCTAGCTGGTCTGTCATAATATAATAGAGACAGTAGATCTAAGCTGGTCTGTCATAATAAATAAAGACAGTAGATATTTCCTCAGATTTATGTCCTGGTCTGTCATAATATAATAGAGACAGTATATCTAGCTGGTCTGTCATAATATAATAGAGACAGTATATCTTTCTCCATATTATGTCCTGGTCTGTCATAGTAATATAATAGAGACAGTAGATCTTTCTCCAGATTATGTCCTGGTCTGTCATAATTAATAGTAAGAGCATAATAAGAATAATCTAGCTGGTCTGTCATAATATAATCGAGAGACAGTAGATCATTCTCCAGATATGTCCTGGTCTGTCATAATATAATAGAGACAGTAGATCTTTCTCCAGATTATCCTGGTCTGTCATAATATAATAGAGACACGTAGATCTAGCTGATCTTTCATAATATATAAGACAGTAATTTCTCCAATTATGTCCTGGTCTGTCATAATATAATACAGACGAAGAGATGTAGCTGGTCTGTCATAATATAATAGAGACAGTAGATCTTTCTCGGCTTATGTCCTGGTCTTGCATAATATAATAGAGACAGTAGATCTAGCTGGTCTTGTATAATATAATATAGACAGTAATGTAGCTGGTCTGTCATAATATAATAGAGACAGTAGATCTTTCTCCAGATTATGTCCTGGTCTGTCATAATATAATAGAGACAGTAGATATAGCTGGTCTGTCATAATATAATAGAGACAGTAGATCTAGCTGGTCTTGTCCATTATAATATAGACAGTAGATATTTTCTCCCAGATAATGTCCTGGTCTGTCATAATATAATAGAGACAGTATATCTAAGCTGGTCTGTCATAATATAATAAAGACAGTAGATCTTTCTCCAGATTTTGTCCTGGTCTGTCATAATATAATAGAAACAATAGATCTAGGCGTCTGTCTAATATAATAGAGACAGTAGATCTTTCTCCAGATTATGTCTGGTCTGTCTAATATAATAGAGACATGTAGATATTAGCTGGTCTGTCATAATATAATAGAGACAGTAGATCTTTCTCTCAGATTATTGGTCTGTCATAATATATAGAGACAGTAGATCTTTCTCCAGAGTATGTCCTGGTCTGTCATAATATAATAGATACAGTAGATCTTTCTACCAGACTATGTCCTGTTCTGTCATAATATAATAGAGACAGTAGATCTAGCTGGTCTTTCATAATATAATAGAGACAATCGATCTAGCTGTCTGTCTATATAATATAGACAGTATATCTAGCTGGTCTGTCTAATATAATAAGACAGTAGATTCTTTCTCCAGATTTTGTCCTGGTCTGTCATAATATAATAGATACAATAGATCTAGCTGGTCTGTCATAAATATAATAGAGACAGTAGATCTTTCTCTAGATTATGTCCTGTGTCTGTCATATATAATAGAGACAGTAGATCTATCTCAGATTTTGTCCTGGTCTTATAATATAATAGACAATAGATCTAGCTGGTCTGTCATAATATAATAGGACAGTAGATCTTTCTCCAGATTAGTCCTGGTCTGTCATAATATAATAAGAGACAGTAGATGTAGCTGGTCTGTCATAATATAATAGATAGCAATAGATCTAGCTGGTCTGTCATAATAATAGAGACTGTAGATCTTTCTCCAGATTATGTCCTGGTCTGTCTAATATAATGAGACGTAGATCTTTCTCCATTATGGTCCTGGTCTTCATAATATAATAGAGACAGTATATCTTTCTACAGACTATGTCCTGTCTGTCATAATTATATAGAGACAAGATCTAGCTGGTCTTTCATAATATAATAGAGAATCGATCTAGCTGGTCTGTCATAATATAATAGACAGTAGATCTAGCTGGTCTGTCATAATAAATAGAGACAGTAGATCTTTCTCCAGATTATGTCCTGGTCTGTCATAATATAATAGAGACAGTAGATCTAGCTGGTCTGTCTAAAATAATAGAGACAGTAATCTTTCTCCATTTTGTCCTGGACGTCATAATACAATTGAGACAGTAGATCTAGCTGGTCTGTCATAATATAATGAGACAGTAGATCTTTCTCCAGATTATGTCCTGGTCTGTCATATATAATAGATACAGTAGATCTTTCTCCAGATTTTGTCCTGGTTTTTAATAATACAATTGAGACAGTAGATCTTTCTCCAATTTTGTCCTGGTCTGTCATAATATAATAGAGACAGTAATCTTTCTCCAGATTTTGTCCTGGTCTGTCATAATACAATTGAACAATAGATCTTTTCTCCGATTATGGCCTGGTCTGTCATAATATATAGAGACAGTAGATCTAGCTAGTCTGTCATATATAATAGAGACGTAGATGTAGCTGGTCTTGTCATAATTAATAGAGACAGTAGATGTAGCTGGTCTGCCATAATATATAGAGACAGTAGATGTAGCTAGTCTGTCATAATATAAGAGACAGTAGATCTTATCTCCAGATTATGTCCTGGTCTGTCATAATATAATAGAGACAGTATATCTTTCTCAGATTAGCCTGGTCTGTCATAATATAATAGAGACAGTAGATGTAGCTGGTCTGTCATAATATATGAGCAGTAGATGTAGCTAGTCTGTCATAATATAGAGACAGTAGATCTTTCTCCAGATTATGTCCTGGTCTGTCATAATATAAAGAGAGACAGTAATCTTTCTCCAGATTATGACCTGGTCTGTCATAATATAATAAAGACAGTAGATCTTTCTCCAGATTATGTCCTGGTCGTTATATATAATAGAGACAGTAGATCTAGCTGGTCTGTCATAATATATAGAGACAGTAGATCTTTCTCCAGATTATGTCCTGGTCGGTCATATTATAATAGAGACAGTAGATCTATCTAGTCTGTCATATATAATACAGACAGTAGATGCTAGCTGTCTGTCATAATTATAGAGCAGTAGATCTTTCTCCAGATTATGTCCTGGTCTGTCATAATATATAGAGACAATAGATCTAAGCTGGTCTGTCATAATATAATAGAGACTGTAGATCTTTCTCCCAGATTATGTCCGGTCTGTCATAATATAATAGAGACAGTAGATCTTTCATCCAGATTATGTGTCCTGGTCTGTCATAATATAATAGAGACAGTGACTCTTTCTACAACTATGTCCCTGGTCTGTCATAATATATAGAGACAGTAGATCTAGCTGTTCTTTCATAATATAATAGAGACAATCTATCTAGCTGTTTGTCATAATATAATAGAGACAGTAGATCTAGCTGGTCTGTCATAATATAATAGAGACAGTAAGTCTTTCTCCAGATTTTGTCCTGGTCTGTCATAATATATAGAGACAATAGATCTAGCTGGTCTGTCATAATATAGTGAGACAGTAGATCTTCTCTAGATTATGTCCTGGTCTGTCATAATATATAGAGACAGTAGATCTTTCTCCAGATTTTGTCCTGGTCTCTTCATAATATAATAGAGACAGTAGATCTAGTGCTGTCTGTCATAATATAATAGAGACAGTAATATTACTCCAGATAATGTCCTGGTCTGTCATAATATAATAGAGACAGTATATCTGCTGGTCTGTCATAATTATAATAGAGACAGTAGATCTTTCTCCAGATTGTGTCCTGGTCTGTCATAATATAATAGATACATGAGTCTAGCTGGTCTGTCATAATATAATAGAGACAGTAGATCTTTCTCCAGATTATGTCCTGGTCTGTCATAAATAATAGAGACAGTAGAAATAGCTGTCTGTCATAATAATAGAGACAGTAGATCTTTCTCCAGATATGTCCTGGTCTGTCATAATATATAGAAACAGTAGATCTTCTCCAGAGTATGTCTGGTCTGTCATAATATAAATAGAGACAGTAGATCTTTTCCCAGATTATGTCTCGGTCTGTCATAATATAATAGAGACAGTAGATCTTTCTACAGACTATGTCCTGGTCTGTCATAATATATAGAGACAGTAGATCTAGCTGGTCTTTCATAATATAATAGAGACAATCGATCTACTGGTCTGTCTGTCATAATATAATAGAGACATAGATCTAGCTGGTCTGTCATAATATAATAAAGACAGTAGATATTTCTCCAGATTATGTCCTGGTCTGTCAAAATATAATAGAGACAGTATATCTAGCTGGTCTGTCATAATATAATAGAGACAGTAGATCTGTCTCCAGATTTTGTCCTGGTCTGTCATATATAATAGATACACATAGATCTCGCTGGTCTGTCATAAAATAATAGAGACAGTAGAATCTTTCTCTAGATTATGTCCTGGTCTGTCATAAATAATAGAGACAGTAGATCTATCTCAGTTTTGTCCTGGTCTGTTATAATATAATAGAGACAATAGATCTAGCTGGTCTGTCATAATATAATAGAGACAGTAGATCTTTCTCCAGATTATGTCCTGGTCTGTCATAATATAATAGAGACAGTAGATGTAGCTGGTCTGTCATAATATAATAGAGATAATAGATCTAGCTGGTCTGTCATAATATAATAGAGACTGTAGATCTTTCTCCAGATTATGTCCTGGTCTGTCATAATATAATAGAGACAGTAGATCTTTCTCCAGATTATGTCCTGGTCTGTCATAAATAATAGAGACAGTAGACTTTCTACAGGCTATGTTTCTGGTCTGTCATAATATAATAGAGACAGTAGATCTAGCTGGTCTTTCATAATTATAGAGACAATCATCTAGCTGGTCTGTCATAATATAATAGAGACAGTAGATCTAGCTGGTCTGTCATAATATAATAGAGACAGTAGATCTTTCTCCAGATTATGTCCTGGTCTGTCATAATATAATAGAGACAGTAACTTTGCTGGTCTGTCATAATATATAGAGACAGTAGATCTTTCTCCAGATTTTGTCCTGGTCTGTCATATATAATAGAGACAATAGATCTAGCTGGTCTGTCATAATATAGTAGAGACATAGAATCTTTCTCCGATTTGTCCTGGTCTGTTATAATACAATTGAGAACGTAGATCTAGCTGGTCTGTCATAATATAATAGAGACAGTAGATCTTTCTCCAGATTATGTCCTGGTCTGTCATAATATAATAGATACAGTAGATCTTTCTCCAGATTTTGTCCTGGTTTTTAATAATACAATTGAAACAGTAGATCTTTCTCCAGATTTTGTCCTGGTCTGTCATAATACAATTGAGACAGTAGATCTAGCTGGTCTGTCATAATATGAGACAATAGATCTAGCTGGTCTGTCATAATATAATAGAGACAGTAGATCTTTCTCCAGATTTTGTCCTGGTCTGTCATAATACAATTGAGACAGTAGATCTAGCTGGTCTGTCATAATATGAGACAATAGATCTAGCTGGTCTGTCATAATATTATAGAGACAGTAGATCTTTCTCCAGATTATGTTCTGGTCTGTCATAATATAATAGAGACAGTAGATCTTTCTACAGACTATGTCCTGGTCTGTCATAATATAATAGAGACAGTAGCTCCAGCTCCAGACAGAGAGACACCAAGGAGGGAGGGAGGGAGGTGCAGAGAAAAAGTTGGTGTCAATAGATAGATCTACTGTCTATTATATTATTATATCATTTTATTATTATTATATTATTATATTATTATTATATTATTATATTAATTATATTATTATATTATTATTATTTATTATTATATTATTAATATATTAAATTATTATATTATTATATTATTAATATATTATTATATTATTATATTATTAATATATTATTTATTAATATATTAATTATTATTATATTATTATATTTTTTTATTATTATATTATATGATTATATGATTATTCTATTATTATATTCTTATTATATTATTAATATAGTATATTATTATATTCTTATTATATTAATTATATTAATATATTATATTATTTATTATTTATTTATATTATTAATATAGTATAATTATTATTTTATTATTAAGTATTATTATATATTAATATAATTGTTTTTATATTATTATAAATTATTATTGTTTATTTTTATATTATTATATTTTATATTATATTAGTATTGTATATTAATTAATTATTATATTATTATATTATTATTATTATATTATATTATATGATTATTATTATTTGTATTATATAATAATATTATTATATTGTTAGATTAAAGAGAAATGTTAATATTATTGAACAGGTGATGAATATAGAGAAATGTTACTATTATAGAACAGGTGATGAATATAGAGAAATGTTACTATTATAGAACAGTGATGATAATAGAGAAATGTTACTATTATAGAAATGGTGATGAATAAAGATAAATATTACTATTATATAACAGGTGATGAATATAGATAAATGTTACTATTTAGAACAGGTGATGAATATAGATAAATGTTACTAATATAGAACAGGTGATGATATATAGAAATGTTACTTTATAGAACAGGTGAATAATATAGAGAAATGTTACTATTATGAAAAGGTGATGAATATAGAGAAATGTTACTATTATAGAACAGGTGATGAATATAGAGAAATGTTACTATTATAGAACAGGTGATGTATATAGAGAAATGTTACTATTATAGAACAGTGATGAATATAGAGAATGTTACTATTATAGAACAGGTGATGAATATAGAGAAATGTTACTATTATAGAACAGGTGATGAATATAGAGAAATGTTACTAATATAGAACATGTGATGAATATAGAGAAATGTTACTTTTATAGAACAGGTGATGAATATAGAGAAATGTTACTATTATAGAACAGTATGAATATAGAGAAATGTTACTATTATAGAACAGGTGATGAATATGAGAAAATTTTACTTTTTAGACAGGTGATGATATAGATAAAATGTTACTTTTATAGAACAGGTGATGAATATAGAAAATGTTACTTTTATAGAACAGTGATGAATAGAGAGAAATGTACTCACCTCCACCTTGACGAGGCTAGAGTATACCAGTGTACTCAACAGCACTGAAACACCAGAGAGAACTATCACTATGGTACATGATGTAAACACTGAAACACACAGAGAGAACTATCACTAGGTACATTGATATAAAACTGAAACACACAGAGAGAACTATCACTATGGTACATGATGTAAATACTGAAACACACAGAGAACTATCACTATGGTACATGATGTAAATACTGAAACACACAGAGAGAACTATCACTATGGTACATGATGTAAACACTGAAACACACAGAGAGAACTATCACTATGGTACATGATGTAAACACTGAAACACACAGAGAGACTATCACTATGGTAATGATGTAAATACTGAAACACACAGAGAGAACTATCACTTTTGTACATGATGTAAACACTGAACACACAGAGAGAACTACACTATGGTACTGATGTAACTACTGTAAACACACACAGAGACTGATACGCTCATGTATGACGACTAATAGACTAGATGAAATAGGAAACACTGAACGAGACAGAAACTATGACACTAAACGGTAACAACTAGCATGTAACACACTTAAACCACACACCACAAGACACAGAGAACTATCACTTGGTACATGATGTAAACACTGAAACACACAGAGAGAACTATCACTATGGTACATGATGAAACACTGAACACACAGAGAGAACTATCACTATGGTAATGCTGTAAACACTGAAACACACAGAGAGAACTATCACTATGGTACATGATGTAACACTGAAACACACAGAGAGAACTATCACTATGGTAATGAGTAAACACTGAAACACACAGAGAGAACTATCACTATGGTACATGATGTAAACACTGAAACACACAGAGAGAACTATCACTATGGTACATGATGTAAACACTGAAACACACAGAGAGAACTATCACTATGGTACATAATGTAAACACTGGGCTGTACCACAGATATTAATTTCTGTGATGGAAAGTGTGTCTTGCTCTACGACCCCCACAAGGGTCAACGGATTCATCTGAAGTCAGTACAGCTGATGTGTCCAAACCATTTGGGCTACATGCTAATTTGACCCCCCTATGGAAAGGGTAGACTCTCAGCAACAAACTGAAATGACGCCATTATGGAAAGAAGGAGACGAACACAATGGTGCTCTACGACTCCCATAAGTGTCATGGGACTCGTCTGAAGGTAACCCATACAAATGAATGGTAGTATGGAGATATATATAGATATTAAACCATCTGAAGGTAACCCATACAAATGAATGGTAGTGTGAGATTATATAGATATTAACCATCTGAAGGTAACCCATACAAATGAATGGTAGTATGGAGATATATATAGATATTAACCATCTGAAGGTAACCCATACAAATGAATGGTAGTATGGAGTATATATAGATATTAAACCATCTGAAGGTAACCCATACAAATGAATGGTAGTATGGAGATATATATAGATATTAACCATCTGAGGTAACCCAACAAATGAATGGTAGTATGGAGATATATAGATATTAACCCTTCATCTGAAGGTAACCCATACAAATGAATGGTAGTGTGGAGATATATATAGATATTAACCATCTGAAGGTAACCCATACAAATGAATGGTAGTATGGAGATATATATAGATATTAAACCATCTGAAGGTAACCCATACAAATAATGGTAGTATGGAGATATATATAGACATTAAACCATCTGAAGGTAACCCATACAAATGAATGGTAGTATGGAGATATATATAATATTAACCATCTGAAGGTAACCCATAAATGAATGGTATGGAGATATATATAGATATTAACCCTTCATCTGAAGGTCCCCATACAAATGAATGGTAGTGTGGAGATATATATAGATATTAACCATCTGAAGGTAACCCTAACAAATGAATGGTAGTATGGAGATATATTAATATTTAAACCATCTGAAGGTAACCCATACAAATGAATGGTAGTATGGAGATATATATAGATATTAAACCATCTGAAGGTAACCCATACAAATGAATGGTAGTGTGGAGATATATATAGATATTAACCATCTGAAGGTAACCCATACAATGAATGGTAGTGTGGAGATATATATAGATATTAAACCATCTGAAGGTAACCCATACAATGAATGGTAGTGTGGAGATATATATAGACATTAACCTCTGAAGGTAACCATACAAATGAATGGTAGTGTGGAGATATATATAGATATTAACCATCTGAAGGTAACCCATACAAATGAATGGTAGTATGGAGATATATATAGATATTAAACCATCTGAAGGTAACCCATACAAATGAATGGTAGTGTGGAGATATATATAGACATTAAACCATCTGAAGGTAACCCATACAAATGAATGGTAGTGTGGAGATATATATAGATATTAACCATCTGAAGGTAACCCATACAAATGAATGGTAGTATGGAGATATATATAGATATTAAACCATCTGAAGGTAACCCATACAAATGAATGGTAGTGTGGAGATATATATAGATATTAACCCTTCATCTGAAGGTAACCCATACAAATGAATGGTAGTATGGAGATATATATAGATATTAACCATGTCTGAAGGTAACCCTTACAAATTAATGGTAGTATGGAGATATATATAGATATTACCCATCTGAGGTAACCCATACAAATGAATGGAATGTATGGAGAAATATATAGATATTAAACCATCTGAAGGTAACCCATACAAATGAATGGAAGTATGGAGATATATATAGATATTAAACCATCTGAAGGTAACCCATACAAATGAATGGAAGTATGGAGATATATATAGATATTAAACCATCTGAAGGTAACCCATACAAATGAATGGAAGTATGGAGATATATATAGATATTAACCCTTCATCTGAAGGTAACCCATACAAATGAATGGAAGTATGGAGATATATATAGATATTAAACCATCTGAAGGTAACCCATACAAATGAATGGAAGTATGGAGATATATATAGATATTAAACCATCTGAAGGTAACCCATACAAATGAATGGTAGTATGGAGATTATATAGATATTAACCATCTGAAGGTAACCCATACAAATGAATGGTAGTATGGAGACATATATAGATATTAAACCATCTGAAGGTAACCCACACAAATGAATGGTAGTAGGGAGATATATATAGATATTAAAAATTCATCTGAAGGTAACCCATACAAATGGTAGTATGGATATCGTTTTTGTATCCAAAAAACAAAAATGTTTTCTGAGCTTTTTATATGAGACCCGATTCAGGAAACTAGGCGTATGTCGTAGGTCACAGGAGAGACGTTTGAACGTAAAAAAAATATTGTTTTTATGAAAATGCGTTTTTTGGCAGAAATTGTCAAACATGTCAAACATGTGAACATTCATGTGCCTTAATAACAAATGTGTATGCTGTCTGTAAATACGAATACAATGGTTAAATTACGAGCTTTGATGGTTAAGCCACAGAAACAAGTTAGCAACCTTCCCACTAGCCATGATTGGCTGGGATAATGAGTGGGCTGGACATGCCGAGAGATGAGTTTAGATTGGTCTGCTGTGAATTACTTAGTTAGTAATAAATTAATGATTTAAGACAATTGATGTATGGATGACTCATAGTGAAGACTGGGTCCGTGCAGATAATCAACAATTTACGACGTTTGGAATGAGACTAACGTGAGGTAAAAATAAATAAATCATTAATCAGAAGACTATTGATCAGATATGAAAATATCTGAAAGGTTATATTGGGAAATTATAACTTTGTAATCTGACTACTTTCCCTGGTGCCCCCAAAATTCATAGTTAATTAGTTACGTTATTAATCAGTTGATCGCGTAATCCCTAATTACAGGAATCTTTGATATAAACTATAAGTTTTCAATTTATTGATAGCAAAGACACGACAGAAGGCTTCTGTCTGTTTGAGCTCGTCAGTCTGGGTTGGTAATCCTGTCGAACGCGGATTTAAAAAAAAATGTTTTGGAGTGGAGCTGTGTTGCTCTCCACTTTCTGGAGGATCAAGTTTTGAAATCAGTGGAATTCGAGTTTGATAACTGAGGAGATGGAGAAAACACCTGTCTCTGGATTATATCTTCAAACTAAGGGCAACCGTGGTATGGCATTCCTGATAGGGAGACGCATTTTAGAGGTGATAAATTGGACAGATCGGGTGAAAAAAGCTGTTTCCCCACACGGCTTATCTCTCCCTTTCCCTATAACACAGTAGGTTTCGCTTCCACACCTGCCATTTTTAAAGACCCGACGGAGCCCATTGCCTTATTCAATCATGCAAAAACAGGCAGCACGAAGGTTCTCGTCATTGATTTTGCTGGAAAGGGGAGAAATTGTGGTTTACAATGGTATTCGTATTACAGTTGACCTGGAAGTATTACGTTTTTGGGCTCTAAAGTAAGGTACATTTTACGTTACAGCGCGATGTACAAAAGATTGTTAGCTAACTATTATCACGTTTTAAGGTAAGACCCAGGTGCAGACAGTGTCGAAGTAACAAAAGTGTATTATTCGAACAAGGGCAGGAAAAAGGACAGGTCAAGGACAGGCAGAGGTCAGTAATCCAGAGTGGTGGGGCAAAGGTACAGGACGGCAGGCAGGCAGAGGTCAGTAATCCAGAGTAGTGGGGCAAAGGTACAGGACGGCAGGCAGGCAGAGGTCAGTAATCCAGAGTAGTGGGGCAAAGGTACAGGACGGCAGGCAGGCAGAGGTCAGTAATCCAGAGTAGTGGGGCAAAGGTACAGGACGGCAGGCAGGCAGAGGTCAGTAATCCAGAGTAGTGGGGCAAAGGTACAGGACGGCAGGCAGGCAGAGGTCAGTAATCCAGAGTAGTGGGGCAAAGGTACAGGACGGCAGGCAGGTTCAGGGTCAGGGCAGGCAGAATGGTCAAAACTGGGAAATCTAGAAAACAGGAACTTTAGACAAGACAGGAGCAAGGGGAAAAACGCTGGTAGGCTTGACGAACAAAATGAACTGGCAACAGTCAAACACAGAACACGGGGGTCAATACACTGGGGAAAATGATCAGCAATCTGTAGGAACCGACGCTGGACATGAGAAGCAGGTACGGAGAGTGAACATTTCATTTTCCACAGACAAGGAATGTGACAGGAAAAGCATCACAACCGGGTAATACAAAGACATACAACAATTCATGCTGAAGCGGGGAACATAGCTGGGAAACAGACAGATATAGGGGAGGTAATGACACAGGTGATTGAGTCCAGGTGAGTCCAATAATCGCTGATGCTCATGAAGAGGGAAGCAGGTGTGCGTAATGATGGTGGCAGGAGTGTGTAATGCAGGCAGCCTTGGCACCCTCAAGGTTGGTTAGCTCCCAGCACTGTGGCATTGTTGGCAATGTGTTCATTGTTGTTTAACTAGCTAACATTAGCTGGCTGGCTCATTATCTAACGTTATGTGATGTGTAAGATCTTAAACGTTGTTTACCTAGCTAGGTTCATTGTTTACCTAGCTAGCTAGCTAGCTATATGTCTTAAGCTAAAGTGTATTGTTAGCTAACTAGCTAACGTTAGCTGGCTGGCTCCCTAGGTGATGTTATTATTCATTTCCCAGATGGGGCTAAAGCTTAAGAGAGTGTGATAAGGAATAATGTTTTGATGTGTCTGTCCTATATCTATGAGATATGTGACTCACTGACCGTTCCTGACCTGTTGTCTGTTATTTTGTATTATTCCAAGTGTTGTTTCGTGTTCGTCTTTGTCGTTTAATAAATTCATTATGTTTTCTAAACCCGCTGCATGTCGGTCTGATCCCTACTCCTCCTCTTCGGACGAAGAGGAGGAGAACAAGCGTTACACTCACCACCTGGATTCAGTCTTATGTAGCAACATTTGAAATGTTGTTTTTTACAGAGGCTCTTTGTCTGTCTCTGCTCTCATTGCTGACCTGGCTGAGACAAGACTACAGATATTAAACCATATAGATATTGAACTATGTACATATTAAACTATATATCGATATTAAACCATACAGATGTTAAACTATATAGATATTAAACTATATAGATATTAAACCATGTAGATATTAAACTATATAGAAACTAAACCATACAGATTTTAGCTCAACCTTCCCGCTGTATTAAACGGTACAGATAATCATAAGATTGATGTGTTCCATCTGACCTGCCGAGACACACACACACACACACACACACACACACACACACACACACACACACACACACACACACACACACACACACACACACACACACACACACACACACACACACACACACACACACACACACACACACACACACACACACACACAGAGAGAAAGAGAGAGAGAGAGAGAGAGAGAGAGAGAGAGAGAGAGAGAGAGAGAGAGAGAGAGAGAGACCCATATTTATGCTTATTTATTTTAACTTGTGTGCTTTAACCATTCGTACATTGTTACAACACTGTATATATATATAATATGACATTTGTAATGTCTTTATTGTTTTGAAACTTCTGTATGTGTAATGTTTACTGTTAATTTTTATTGTTTATTTCACTTTTATATATTATCTACCTCACTTGCTTTGGCAATGTTAACACATGTTTCCCATGCCAATAAAGCCCCTTGAATTGAATTGAATTGATACAGAGAGAGAGAGAGAGAGAGAGAGAGAGAGAGAGAGAGAGAGAGAGAGAGAGAGAGAGAGAGAGAGAGAGAGAGAGAGAGAGAGAGAGAGAGAGAGAGAGAGAGAGAGAGAGAGAGAGACAGAGAGAGACAGAGACAGAGAGAGAGAGAGACAGAGAGAGAGAGAGAGAGAGACAGAGAGAGAGAGAGAGAGAGACACAGAGAGAGACAGAGAGAGACAGAGAGAGACAGAGAGAGAGAGACAGAGAGAGACAGAGAGAGACAGAGAGAGACAGAGAGAGACAGAGAGAGACAGAGAGAGACAGAGAGAGACAGAGAGAGATTACTTACAGAGCTGCCAGCAGAGTGGTATGAGTTCCATCCTGTCTTGCTGCTCAGTGAGACTCTGTGATCTCTAGTATAGACTTATAGACCATCCTCCTCCTTCCTGTTCTGACACAATGAGACCCTGACCCCCTAGAGGAGGAAACAGTAGACTACTAACAGAGTAGCCAGCAGAGTGATGTGAGTTCCATCCTGTCTTGCTGCTGAGTGAGACTCTGTGATCTCCAGTTATAGACTTATAGACCCTCCTCCTCCTCCTTCCTGTTTTGACCACACACACAAGGCCCTGCTGACGACGTGATGAAACAGAGGAAGAGAGAGTAGATTATTTTGTCTATCCTTCCTCTAACATGGTATATTTCTTCATTACCGCTCCTCCCACGCCTGGACTAGGGTCATATCCGTTAAAGCCAACCATTCCCATGTGCTCAACTGTCTTATTCTGAGAGGCCTGACCTCTAACCCCTACTATCAGTCACTACTGTAGAACTGAGAGAATTGACCTCTAACCCCTACTATCAGTCACTACTGTGGATCTGAGAGGTTTGACCTCTATCCCCTACTATCAGTCACTACTGTAGATCAGAGAGGTTTGACCTCTAACCCCTACTATCAGTCACTACTGTAGAACTGAGAGAATTGACCTCTAACCCCTACTATCAGTCACTACTGTAGATCAGAGAGGATTGACCTCTAACCCCTACTATCAGTCACTACTGTAGAACTGAGAGAATTGACCTCTAACCCCTACTATCAGTCACTACTGTAGATCAGAGAGGATTGACCTCTAACCCCTACTATCAGTCACTACTGTAGAACTGAGAGAATTGACCTCTAACCCCTACTATCAGTCACTACTGTAGATCAGAGAGGATTGACCTCTAACCCCTACTATCAGTCACTACTGTAGATCAGAGAGGTTTGACCTCTAACCCCTACTATCAGTCACTACTGTAGATCAGAGAGGTTTGACCTCTAACCCCTACTATCAGTCACTACTGTAGACCTGAGAGGATTGACCTCTAATCTCTACTCCGTATGTGTGGTTCCCACAGTGAAGCATGGAGGAGGAGTTGTGATGGTGTGGGGGTGCTGTGCTGGTGACAGTGTCTGTGATTTATTGAGAATTCAAGGCACACTTAACCAGCATGGCTACCACAGCATTGTGCAGTGATACGCCATCCCATCTGGTTTGCACTTAGTGGGACAATCATTTGTTTTCAACAGGACAATGACCCTACACACCTCCAGGCTGTGTAAGGGCTATTTGACCAAGAAGGAGAGTGATGGAGTGCTCCATCAGATGACCTGTCCTCCATAATCACCTGACCTCAACCCAATTGAGATGGTTTGGGATGAGTTGGACCGCAGAGTGAAAAGCATTCCAGGTGAAGCTGGTTGAGAGAATGCCAAGAGTGTGCAAAGCTGTCATCAAGGCAAAATCAAATCAAATCAAATGTTATTTGTCACATGCGCTGAATACAATAGTTGTAGACCTTACCATGAAATGCTTACTGACAAGCCCTTAACCAACAATGCAGTTCAAGAAATAGAGTTAAGAAAATATTTACAAAAAAACTCAAGTGAAAAAAAATCGAATCAAAAAGTAACACAAGAAAATGACATAACAATAACGAGGCTATATACAGGGGGTACCGGTACCGAGTCAATGTGCGGGGGTACAGGTTATTTGAGGTAATTTGTAAAGTGACTATGCACAGATAATAAACAGCGAGTAGCGGCAGTGTAAAAACAAAGAGGGGGTAAATTGTCCGGGTGGCCATTTGATTAACTGTTCTTATGGCTTGGGGGTAGAAGCTGTCAAGGAGCCTTTTCGTCCTAGACTTGGCGCTCTGGTACCGCTTGCCGTGCGGTAGCAGAGAGAACAGTCTATGACTTGGGTGACAGGAGTCTTTAACAATTTTATGGGCTTTCCTCTGACACCAGCTAGTATATAGTTCCGGGATGGCAGGAAGCTTGGCCCCAGTGATGTACTCGTCCGTACGCACTACCCTCTGTAGCGCCTTACGGTCAGATGCCGAGCAGTTGCCGTACCAGGCGGTGATGCAACCGGATAGGATGCTCTCGATGGTGCAGCTGTAGAACCTTTTGAGGATCTGGGGACCCATGCCAAATCTTGTCAGTCTCCTGAAAGGGAAAAGGTGTTGTCGTGCCTTCTTCACAACTGTCAACTGACTTGGTGTGTTTGGACCATGATAGTTTGTTGGTGATGTGGACACCAAAGAACTTGAAGATCTTGACCCGTTCCACTTCAGCTCCATCGATGTTTAATGGGGGCCTGTTTGGCCCTCCTTTTCTCATAGTCCACGATCATCTCCTTTGTCTTGCTCACATTGAGGGATAGGTTGTTGTCCTGGCACAACACTGCCAGGTCACTGACCTCCTTCCTATAAGCTTGTCTCATCGTTGTCGGTGATCAGGCCTACCACTGTTGTGTCGTCAGCAAACTTAATGATGGTGTTGGAGTTGTGCTTGGCAACACAGTCGTGGGTGAACAGGGAGTACAGTAGGCGACTAAGCACGCACCCCTGAGTGGCCCCAGTAATGAGGATCAGCGTGGCAGATGTGTTGTTGCCTACCCTCACCACCTCGGGGCGGCCCGTCAGTTAGTCCAGGGTCCAGTTGCAGAGGGAGGTATTTAGTCCCAGGATCCTTAGCTTAGTGATGAGCTTTGTGGGCACTATGGTGTTGAATGTTGAGCTGTAGTCAATGAACAGTATTCTCAGATAGGTGTTACTTTTTTCCAGGTGGGACAAAAGGGTGGATACTTTGAAGAATCTCAAATATAAAATATATTTTGATTTGTTTTACACTTTTTTGGTTACTACATGATTCCATATGTGTTGTTTCATAGTTTTGATGTCTTCACTTTTATTCTACAATGTAGAAAATAGTACATATAAAGATAAACCATTGAATGTGTCAGTGTGTCCAAACTTATGACTGGTACTGTATATATTTTATATATTTATTGTGTGTGTATATCTATCTATCTATCTATCTATCTATCTATCTATCTATCTATCTATCTATCTATCTATCTATCTATCTATCTATCTATCTATCTATCTATCTATCTATCTATCTATCTATCTATCTATCTATCTATCTATCTATCTATCTATCTATCTATCTATCTATCTATCTATCTATCTATCTATCTACAGTGGAAAGAAAAAGTATGTGAACCCTTTGGAAATACCTGGATTTCTGCATAAATTGGTCATTTGATCTGATCTTCATCTAAGTCACAACAATAGACAAACACAGTGTGCTTAACCCTTGTTTTAAGGGTTAAACATGACCTGCCACTGTGTTTAACAGCAGAGAAAAACCCCTAAATGATGTTTTTTCAACTTGATGACTTTTGATGACTTCTCTCCAACATTAGAAAATGAGAAACGGTACAAAGTTTGCCTTCACCCCCACCGACATTCTAGTTTCTTACCTCCCAAAGAGGAACAAGAATGTGGTCCTCCTGAGCACACTGCACAAAACGGCTGAGATCAGTGATCATGAAGACAGGAAACCAGCCATCATCCTGGACTACAACCACAACAAAGGAGGCGTGGACAACCTGGACAAGGTGATTGGAATGTACAGCTGCAGGAGGATGACTGCCCGCTGGCCCCTGGTCATCTTCCATAACAGCTGCAGGAGGATGACTGCCCGCTGGCCCCTGGTCATCTTCTATAATGTAATTGATGTGTCCTCATACAATGCCTTCATGATATGGAACAAGATCAACCCTACCTGGATGCCTGATAAGCGTAACAAGAGGAGGGTGTTCCTAGAGCAGCCTGGAAAGGCCCTTGTAACCCATTCAAAGAAGGGAGCGCCTCCCCTGCACAGCAGCCTCTCATCTTCCATAACATCATTGATGTTGTATGCTTAACCAGCTTTGATGCACCAGGCAGTGGCTCGGGTGGTTGATGTCCTTGAGAGCATTGCAGAAGTCACTTCCTCTTGAACTTGCAGACGTGTTGCTGTGCGTTTTGTTGCTGTGCGTTTTGTTGCCAACCTTACTTTGCTAGCTGACAACTTTACGTTTTTTTCTTTTTAATTTTTAATTACCGTTTATATTTTTAGTTTTTCCCTCACAACTTTTTTCCCTCATTCAACTTTTTCACTCCGGACGCTTTATCTGGACATGGTTCGTCAGCACCTTCAACAGCCGAAGCTAAGTAGTAACATTAACATGATGTCTTCTAATTGCAGTCGCTGTACTCATATTATACAGGAGAACGATCGCCTTACGGCGAGGATAGCTGTGCTGCAAGCCCAGCTTCAGACGCAATCGTTAGGCAAGGGTAATTTCAGTGTAGGAAAGGATGAAACACCGTCTGTGCCACCAGTAAGTACAGATAGTAGTATAAATCCCCCCCGCACAGTCCCCGCAGCCGGACAACTTTTTCATGGCTTCTGGAGGGAAATGCTGTAGGAATGCTCAACTGGTGTCGCTCATTCAGCCGACAGAAACTTTCAACCGGTTTTCCCCATTAAGTAGCGAGTCGGAGTCTGAGGCCGAGTCTTCTCTTGTCTCTACTCCTCCCGTTACGGGGTCTGAGACGCCGAAGGCCCCCACCATTAGCTCTGACAAATTGAAAACCCTAGTCATTGGCGACTCCATTACCCGCAGTATTAGACTTAAAACGAATCACCCAGCGATCATACACTGTTTACCAGGGGGCAGGGCTACCGACGTTAGGGCTAATCTGAAGATGGTGCTGGCTAAAGCTAAAACTGGCGAGTGTAGAGAGTATAGAGATATTGTTATCCACGTCGGCACCAACGATGTTAGGATGAAACAGTCAGAGGTCACCAAGCGCAACATAGCCTCATCGTGTAAATAAGCTAGAAAGAGGTGTCGGCATCAAGTAATTGTCTCTGGCCCCCTCCCAGTTAGGGGGAGTGATGAGCTCTAGAGCAGAGTCTCACAACTCAATCGCTGGTTGAAAACTGTTTTCTTCCCCTCCCAAAAGATAGAATTTGTAGATAATTGGCCCTCTTTCTGGGACTCACCCACAAACAGGACCAAGCCTGACCTGCTGAGGAGTGACGGACTCCATCCTAGCTGGAAGGGTGCTCTCATCTTATCTACCAACATAGACAGGGCTCTAACTCCTCTAGCTCCACAATGAAATAGGGTGCAGGCCAGGCAGCAGGCTGTTAGCCAACCTGCCAGCTTAGTGGAGTCTGCCACTAGCATAGTCAGTGTAGTCAGCTCAGCTATCCCCATTGAGACTGTGTCTGTGCCTCGACCTAGGTTGGGCAAAACTAAACATGGCGGTGTTCGCCTTTAGCAATCTCATTAGGATAAAGACCTCCTCCATTCCTGCCATTATTGAAAGAGATCGTGATACCTCACATCTCAAAATAGGGTTACTTAATGTTAGATCCCTCACTTCAAAGGCAGTTATAGTCAATGAACTAATCACTGATCATAATCTTGATGTGATTGGCCAGACTGAAACATGGCTTAAGCCTGATGAATTTACTGTGTTAAATGAGGCCTCACCTCCTGGTTACACTGGTGACCATATCCCCCGTGCATCCCACAAAGGCGGAGGTGTTGCTAACATTTACGATAGCAAATTTCAATTTACAAAAAAATTAATTACGTTTTCGTCTTTTGAGCTTCTAGTCATGAAATCTATGCAGCCTACTCAATCACTTTTTATAGCTACTGTTTACAGGCCTCCTGGGCCATATACAGCGTTCCTCACTGAGTTCCCTGAATTCCTATCGGACCTTGTAGTCATAGCAGATATTATTCTAATTTTTGGTGATTTTATTATTCATATGGAAAAGTCCACACACCCACTCCAAAAGGCTTTCGGAGCCATCATCGACTCAGTGGGTTTTGTCCAACATGTCTCTGGACCTACTCACTGCCACAGTCATACTCTGGACCTAGTTTTGTCCCATGGAATAAATGTTGTAGATCTTAATGTTTTTCCTCATAATCCTGGACTGTCGGACCACCATTTTATTACGTTTGCAATCGCAACAAATAATCTGCTCAGACCCCAACCAAGGAGCATCAAAAGTCGTGCTATAAATTCTCAGACAACACAAAAATTCCTTGATGCCCTTCCAGACTCCTTCTGCCTACCCAAGGACGTCAGAGGACAAAAATCAGTTAACCACCTAACTGAGGAACTCAATTTAACCTTGCGAAATACCCTAGATGCAGTTGCACCCCTAAAAACATTTGTCATAAGAAACTAGCTCCCTGGTATACAGAAAATACCCGAGCTCTGAAGCAAGCTTCCAGAAAACTGGAACGGAAATGGTGCCACACCAAACTGGAAGTCTTCCGACTAGCTTGGAAAGACAGTACCGTGCAGTATCGAAGAGCCCTTACTGCTGCTCGATCATCCTACTTTTCCAACTTAATTGAGGAAAATAAGAACAATCCAAAATTTATTTTTGATACTGTTGCAAAGCTAACTAAAAAGCAGCATTCCCCAAGAGAGGATGGCTTTCACTTCAGCAGTAATAAATTCATGAACTTCTTTGAGGAAAAGATCATGATCATTAGAAAGCAAATTACGGACTCCTCTTTAAATCTGCGTATTCTTCCAGGGCTTAGCTGTTCTGGATCTGCACAGCTCTGCCAGGGCCTGGGATCGGGAGAGACACTTAACTCCTTCAGGATGCAGGGGCAGTATTGAGTAACCTGGAAAAAGGTGCCCATTTCAAACGGCCTCGTACTCAATTCTTGCTCGTACAATATGCATATTATTATTACTATTGGATAGAAAACAGTCTCTAGTTTCTAAAACCGTTTGAATTATTTCTCTAAGTGAAACAGAACTCCTTCTGCTGCCCACTTCCTATCCGGAAGTGAGATTTCTGAAAGCGAGGTCTCTGTTCAAGAGCTTGCCTATAAATGGGCATGACACTTAGGACTATACATACACGTCATACACCTTCCCCTGGATGTCAAGAGGAAGTGAGAGCAGAAATGAGTTGATTATCTTGTTCTGAGGTGGAATACATCATCTTGGAATGAGGGGTCCGCCATTTTTTTTTTTTTCGAAAGCGCGAAGTTGGACCTGGAATCGCCTTCTGGAAAGCTGTCGTTATGGGCGAATACAATCTCCGGCTTAGATTTTATTTGATACATGTCACAATATCATCCTAAAGTATGTTTTTTCAATATAGTTTTATTATATTATTGAAATTTATTCGGGACGTTAGGCGTGTTGCGTTGTTTGACTTTGTTCACGAAGGAGAGGTTAGCGCCGCATGGCCAGTGTGCTTGCTAATTCAAGAGGGAAAGAGTTCGTTCTGAATCCAAACAAAGACGGTTCTGGACAAAGGACCCCTTGTACAACATTCTGATGGAAGATCAACAAAGGTAGGACCCAATTTGGGATGCTATTTCATATATCTGTCGAACTGTGCTATCGCTACCGATTACCTGGAATCAATGCTGTTGTGTGTTAGCTATTGTAGTAAGCTAATATAACGCTATATTGTGTTTTCGCTGTAAAACACTTAAAAAATCGGAAATATTGGCTGTATTCACAAGATCTTTGTCTTTCATTTGCTATACACCATATATTTTTCTGAAATGTTTTATGATGAGTAATTAGGTATTTGACGTTGGTGTCTGTATTTACTCTGGCTACTCCCGTGCTATTTCTGACTGTAGCTGTGATGGTAGCAGTAATGTAAAACTGATTTATAGCTCAAATATGCACATTTTTCGAACAAAACATCGATTTATTGTGTAACATGTTATAGGACTGTCATCTGAGGAAGTTGTTTCTAGGTTAGTTTGGTTGGTTCTAGGTTAGTTAGGTTGGCTTTGTGCATGCTACCTGCATGCTACCTGTGCTGTGAAAAATGTCTGTCCTCTTTTGTATTTGGTGGTGAACTAACATAAATATACGTGGTGTTTTCGCTGTAAAACATTTTAAAAATCGGACATGTTGGCTGGATTCACAAGATGTTTATCTTTCAAATGCTGTATTGGACTTGTTAATGTGTGAAAGTTAAATATTTTAAAAATATATATTTTGAATTTCGCGCCCTGCACTTGAGCTGGATGTTGTCATAAGTGTACCGGCACCGGGCTGCAGCCATAACAGGTTTTAAGTGTTTTAGTACTATATCTCTTGACACAATGATGAAAATAATCATGGCCTCTAAACCTTCAAGCTGCATGCTGGATCCTATTCCAACTAAACTACTGAAAGAGCTGCTTCATGTGCCTGGCCCTCCTATGTTGAACATAATAAACGGCTCTCTATCCACCGGATGTGTACCAAACTCACTAAAAGTGGCAGTAATAAAGCCTCTCTTGAAAAAGCCAAACCTTGACCCAGAAAATATAAAAAACTATCGGCCTATATCGAATCTTCCATTCCTCTCAAATTTTTTTGAAAAAGCTGTTGCGCAGCAACTCACTGCCTTCCTGAAGAAAAAAACAATGTATACGAAATGCTTCAGTCTGGTTTTAGACCTCATCATAGCACTGAGACTGTACTTGTGAAGGTGGTAAATGACCTTTTAACCTTTTGTCAATATGGGGGCGCTGTTTTCACTTTGTAAAAAATCGTTCCCAAATTAAACTGCCTCGTACTCAATTCTTGCTCGTACAATATGCATATTATTATTACTATTGGATAGAAAACACTCTCTAGTTTCTAAAACCGTTTGAATTATATCTGTGAGTAAAACAGAACTCATTTTGCAGCAAACTTCCTGTCAGGAAGTGAGAAATCTGAAATCGAAGGCTCTGTTCCAGGGTCAGTTTATTAATTTGCATGGAATCTATGGGTCTACATGCACTGCATAAGCCTTCCCCTAGATGTCAGTAGGCAGTGAGAATTGGAATAGGGTGTCTAGCTAGATCTGAGGCCGAACAAGAGCTCTTGGAACCGTGGGTGTAGTCTTTTCACCGTTCGTCTTGGCGCGAGACAGACCTCAGGATTGCTTTCTGAAAAGCTGTCGTTATAGGCCTTAGATATATCCGGCTCTGATTTTATTCGATATATGTGTTAACCTATAAAGCGTTACATGGGCTTACTCCTACCTATCTTTCCGAGTTGGTCCTGCCGTACATACCTACACGTACGCTACGGTCACAAAGTTACAGGTCTCAAGACGCAGTCCTCCTAATTGTCCCTAGTATTTCGAAGCAAACAGCTGGAGGCAGGGCTTTCTTCTATAGATCTCCATTTTTATGGAATGGTCTGCCTACCCATGTGAGAGACGCAGACTCAGTCTCAACCTTTAAGTCTTTACTGAAGACTTATCTCTTCAGTAGGTCATATGATTGAGTGTAGTCTGGCCCAGGAGTGTGAAGGTGAACGGGAAGGCTCTGGAGCAACGAACCGCCCTTGCTGTCTCCGCCTGGCCGGTTCCCCTCCACTGGGATTCTCTACCTCTAACCCTATTACAGGGGCTGAGTCACTGACTTACTGGTGCTCTTTCATGCCGTCCCTAGGAGGGGTGCGTCACTTGAGTGGGTTGAATTACTGACGTGATCTTCCTGTCTGGGTTGGCGCCCCCCCTTGGTTTGTGCTGTTGTGGAGATCTTTGTGGGCTATACTCGGCCTTGTCTCAGGATTGTAAGTTGGTGGTTGAAGATATCCCTCTAGTGGTGCGGGGGCTGTGCTTTGGCAAAGTGGGTGGCGTTATATCCTTCCTATTTGGCCCTGTCCGGGGGTATCATCGGATGGGGCCACAGTGTCTCCTGACCCCTCCTGTCTCAGCCTCCAGTATTTATGCTGCAGTAGTTTATGTGTCGGGGGGCTAGGGTCAGTTGGTTATATCTGGAGTACTTCTCCTGTCTTATCCAGTGTCCTGTGTGAATTTAAGTATGCTCTCTCTAATTCTCTCCTTCTCTCTTTCTTTCTCTCTCTCGGAGGACCTGAGCCCTAGGACCATGCGTCAGGACTATCGGGCATGATGACTCCTTGCTGTCCCCAGTCCACCTGGCCTTGCTGCTGTTCCAGTTTCAACTGTTCTGCCTGCGGTTATGGAACCCTGACCTGTCCACTGGACGTGCTACTTGTCCCAGACCTGCTGTTTTCAACTCTTAATGATCGGCTATGAAAAGCCAACTGACATTTATTCCTGATTATTATTTGACCATGCTGGTCATTTATGAACATTTTGAACATTTTGGCCATGTTCTGTTATAATCTCCACCCGGCACAGCCAGAAGAGGACTGGCCACCCCTCATAGCCTGGTTCCTCTCTAGGTTTCTTCCTAGGTTTTGGCCTTTCTAGGGAGTTTTTCCCAGCCACCGTGCTTCTACACCTGCATTGCTTGCTGTTTGGGGTTTTAGGCTGGGTTTCTGTACAGCACTTTGAGATATTAGCTGATGTACGAAGGGCTATATAAAATAAACTTGATTTGATTTGATTGATGTGCCAAAGCACTGGACGGATGCTCCATTGGCAGAGTGCTAATTAGAGTTGATTGATTTATGTTCTTCATATTTTTGTTTTGTATCTATTATCTTATTTCATTATTATTTGTTGTTGTTGTTTATACACCTTGTGGGTGGGAGCTCAAAAATGGGAGAAGACTAGTATTTTATAGTTGAATTCCTCAGTGTACCATATATCAGAATATATCACTATGTTGCCAAAACTAACTAGACTGTTATTGTTTCCCTTCAATAAACTGCATACAAACTACTTTCTGCACATAGGCTATACTAGTGCTAACTAACCCTAACCCTAACCCTTTCTGCACATAGGGTTAGTTAGCACTAGTATAGCCTAAGTGCATGAAAAGATCAACTGTACAAAAGTCTGTTTGTTGAAACTATACTTTCAGTTCCTGTTGATGCTATGTTTCAGTCTTACTTCTGCTAGCACATGATAGCAATAGGAGGAAGAAGGATTGGGAAACTAACTGCAAATAACAATATGCTGAACTCTGCCTAGCAGAGACATCTTTGTCACAGCAATTGTTAATTATGAATATATAAATATTAAAGTTATTAAAGTTAAGGGACATCACTCTGGGTGGGTGAACCTCAGTAGGGGATAAAAAGGGAAAATACCATCTTGAAATCTGAGTGTGTTACTTGCAAATTACTGTAAGTGTAAACTCCGGGTTGCAATCCGGCTTGCAATCCTTATTAAACAAACTAACCTCTGATAAAATAAGTTTCCTGTGGTCTCTTGTATGAAGTGAGGGCAGAAATCCCTTACATTGTCACGGATGTTGAATGAAGTAGACCAAGGTGCAGCGTTGTGAGCGTACATATTACTTTGTTATTATGATGCCGACAAAAACAATAAACAATACAAAAAGTGAAGCTTAAGGCTATGTGCCATAAACAAAGTCAACCTCCCACAAAGACAGGTGGGAAAAAGGGCTACCTAAGTATGATTCTCAATCAAAGACAACGATAGACAGCTGTCCCTGATTGAGAACCCTACCCGGCCAAAACATAGAAATACAAATAATAGAACTAAAGAACATAGAATACTGACCCCAAATCACAAACCAAATAGAGATATAAAAAGGATCTCTAAGGGTGTGACATACATTTCTTCATGCAAACTAGATTTGGGGTTAAAAATTCTTAAGGATTGGCCATTTTTTTAAATTTTCGCCTAAAATGACATACCCAAATTTAACTGCCTGTAACTCAGGCCCTGAAGCAAGGATATGCATATTATTGGTACCATTTGAAAGGAAACACTTTGACGTTTATGGAAATGTGAAAGGAATTTAGCAGAATATAACACAACAGATCTGGTAAAAGATAACCGTTCTTTTGTATATTTTTTGTACCATCATCTTTGAAATGCAAGAGAAAGTCCATAATGTGTTTTAATTTTTTTTATTTCACCTTTATTATTAAGCTATTTGAGAACAAGTTCTCATTTACAACTGCGACCTGGTCAAGATAAAGCAAAGCAGTTCAACACATACAACAACACAGAGTTACACATGGAATAAACAAAACATAGTCAATAATACAGTAGAAAAAGTCTATATACAGTGTGTGCAAATGAGGTAAGATAAGGGAGGTCAGGCAATAAATAAGCCATGGTGGCGAGGTAATTACGATATAGCAATTAAACACTGGAGTGACATATGTGCAGAAGATGAATGTGCAAGTGGAGATACCGGGGTACAAAGGAGCAAGATAAATGAATAAATACAGTATGGGGATGAAGAAGTTGGATGGGCTATTTACATTATTCCAGCCCAGGTGCAATTTAGATTTTGGCCACTAGATGGCATCAGTGTATGTGCAAAGTTTTAGACTGATCCAATGAAACATTGCATTTCTGTTCAACATTTTGTATCAAGACTGCCCAAATGTGCCTAATTGGTTTATTAAAAACTTTTCGTGTCCAAAACTGAGCACTCTCCTTAAACAATAGCATGGTATTCTTTCACTGTAAAAGCTACAGTAAATTGGACAGTGCAGTTAGATTAACAAGAATTTAAGCTTTCTGCCAATACAGATATGTCTATGTCCTGGGATTTTTTTTTGTTACTTACAACCTCATGCTAATCGCATTAGCCTACGTTAGCTCAACCGTCCCGTGGAAGGAACACTGATCCCGAATAAGTTTTTAAGCTGCTTTATTTTAGGGGTTTAGAGAAGGCGGGTCATTTTTTTCCCCTTAGGACAAAGGGAGGATACAGAATGTTAAGACTACACAAGGGTTAAACTAATAACACACTAACTATTGTATTATTCTTGTCTATATTGAATACATCATTTAAACAAATGTTTATAGAGTCTATTTCCTGAATCAATTCTAAAGATATTTTCACATCTTATCGAGTAGTCTTCTATTAAAACTTCTTCAGGTTAGGGTCTAGTTTCCTGAATTTCCGCCTGACTGACGTGCCCAAAGTAAACTGCCTGTTACTCAGGCCCAGAAGCCAGGACATGCATTGGATAGAAAACACCTTGAAGTTTCTAAAACTGTTAAAATAATGTCAGAGACTATAACAGAATTGATATGGCAGGCGAGAATTTTTTTTTAGGTCCCATGCTCTTATAATTTAAACCTATGGGTCCTATGTAATTCCGGCTCCCAGATTGTAATTCCCATGGCTTCCACTAGATGTCAACAGTCTTTATTCAAGGTTTCAGGCTTGTTTCTTGAAAAACGAAGATCAGGATACAACACATGGAGCACTGCCATCTAGTGGTTAAATCAGGATACAACACGTAGATTCTCCAGGTCTAAGAAGCTTTATTTGGTAAGTTGGCAACCATACACTGGTGTTGCTCAAGATAAACACACACAATGACATTATAGAAATATCCAATTGGACATTAACAATTACAATATAAAACACATTGAAGCCTTTACATCATTCATCATGGACATAACATTACAACTTTCCTTCTGTTAGTAGTAATGAAGCCTTTACAACATTCATCATGGACATGACACTACACCTTTCCTTCTGTCAGTAGTAATGAAGCCTTTACTACTGATACTGTCAGCTGGTTCCAGTCAGTGGTGTCTGTATGTTCTCATGATAAACTAACTCTTGTTGTTGATAGTTCCAGTCAGTGGTGTCTGTATGTTCTCATGATAAACTAACTCTTGTTGTTGATAGTTCCAGTCAGTGGTGTCTGTATGTTCTCATGATAAACTAACTCTTGTTGTTGATAGTTCCAGTCAGTGGTGTCTGTATGTTCTCATGATAAACTAACTCTTGTTGTTGATAGTTCCAGTCAGTGGTGTCTGTATGTTCTCATGATAAACTAACTCTAATTCTATTGATGGAGGTCAAGGCAGCAGCGTCTAAAGAGAAGTACATGATAAACTGACTCTAACTCTGTTGTGGAAACTTCACACCTCTCTGTTGCTGATGCTGTTGATGGCGTTCAAGGCTGCAGCGTCTAAAGATAAGTGTGTTGGTGTGAAAAGGGAAGGGTTGAGAGAGAAGATAAGAGAAAGGAGAAGTAAAGAGATGGACTGACAGGGTTGTGGTTAACTTCTCAGTGCTACCTATCCCGGTATTGTCCTCAGCAACGCTGAATAGCATAGCGTCACAGTAAAATAATATTACTAAAAAATATTCACATTCATGAAATCACAAGTGCAATATTGCAAAACAATAGCTTAGCCTTTTGTTAATCCACCTGTCGTCTCAGATTTTTAAATTATGCTTTACAGCGAAAGCAATACAAGCGTTTGTGTAAGTTTATCGATCGCTCGACAAAACATTAAGTACACTTAGCATCAGGTAACTTGGTCAGGAAAATCAGAAAAGCCATCAAATTAATCGTTCACCTTTGATGATCTTTGGATGTTTTCACTCACGCGACTCCCAGTTAGACAACATATGTTCCTTTTGATCCATAAAGATTATTTTTTATATCCAAATACCTCCGTTCGTTTGGCGCGTCAGAAATCCACAGGAAAGAGTGGTCACGACAACGCAGACGAAAATTCCAAATAATATCCATAATATCCACAGAAACATGTCAAAGTGTTTTATAATCAATCATCAGGTTGTTTTTCAAATATATATTCGATAATATATCAACCGGGAGTGTTGGTTTTTCAATAGGACCGGGAGAAACAATGGCCGCCTTTCTCTGTTGCGCAAAACTCACTCTGAGAGCCCCCACCTATCCACTTACGCAATGTGATCGTTCTCGCTCATTTTTCAAAATAAAAGCCTGAAACTATGTCTAAAGACTGTTGACACCTTAGGGAAGCCATAGAAAAAGGAATATGGTTGATATCCCTTTAAATGGATGATAGGCATGCATAAGAACAGAAAGGTTTAAAAAAAGAGGCCTGATTGGATTTTCTCAGGTTTTCGCCTGCAATATCAGTTCTGTTAAACTCACAGACAATATTTTGACAGTTTTGGAAACTTTAGAGTGTTTTCTATCCTAATCCGACAATTATGCATATTTTAGTTTAGAAACCGTTTCAAATGGGTACGTGTTTTAGCAAAAAAAAGAAAATACTGCCCCCTATACTCAAAAAGTTATTCACCGCTGCTGAAGAGAGCATATTTTTCCATCCACCATGACGTTCTGATGAACAGGGTCACTAGGTAAAGAGAGAGGAGAGAGAGATGAGTGAGGGACAGAGGAGCTGATCCAGTCTACTGCAGTGAAGACCTCCAACACCACAGGAACAGTTATACACCCCAACAGGTCTCAGTGTTTAATGTGTAGTTAGATACATTTATACACCCCAACAGGCCTCAGTGTTTAATGTGTAATTAGATACATTTATACATCCCAACATACAGTCCAATAACAATGACTGATTCAACCAGGTGTTTGACTGGTGTTTTAAGTGTTTAGAAGTCTGAATGTACATCATACAGAATACGTAGGTTCCCATGGAGACTAAAATAGACCCTGCTGCAGCAGTCAACAAAGGGGAGGGGGTGTGGGTGATGTGGTTCACAAATAGCTCTAACCTCAAACAGCCACAGATCTCCTGCTCTGAACAGCCTCTATTTTTACTAATGCTGTCAGTTGTAAGGAAGTTTAATTTGGTGACTTTGGGTCTTTTGAGTATCATGTTATACTGTTTAAATGTCAGCCACCAGACCAGAGCATCATGTTATACTGTTTAAATGTCAGTCACCAGACCAGAGCATCATGTTATACTGTTTAAATGTCAGCCACCAGAGCATCATGTTATACTGTTTAAATGTCAGCCACCAGAGAATCATGTTATACTGTTTAAATGTCAGCCACCAGACCAGAGCATCATGTTATACTGTTATATGTCAGCCACCAGAGCATCATGTTATACTGTTTAAATGTCAGCCACCAGAGCATCATGTTATACTGTTTAAATGTCAGCCACCAGAGCATCATGTTATACTGTTTAAATGTCAGCCACCAGACCAGAGCATCATGTTATACTGTTTAAATGTCAGCCACCAGAGCATCATGTTATACTGTTAAATGTCAGCCACCAGACCAGAGCATCATGTTATACTGTTGTCATGATGTTGCCTGCTTGGGTATTGCAAACTCCATCCCCCTCTCCCTACCTTTCCCCTTTCCTCCTTCAACCCATGCTGTGATCACAGAGAGACGTCGTACATTCCTGAGAATCTCCTCATGGCCAAACAGTATTAGAGAGAGGGTAAACTTTCAGGACAAACAGGTTTCTTCCACCTCACAGAACTTGAGGTACGAACAGATTTCATGTTCCGGAAAAAGTATTAAAGATCGGTGGGGAGTCCAGCTATTAACATGCCCATTTGTCCCCATGTGGGAAATTCATGGGACTACATTATGGGACTACTGTGGGACTACATTACCATACCGCTGTTTATATAATAACCTCAGATATGAGGTTTACATCTGTTTGTTGTATAAAATGAATGAGTGAGTATGATACTGTTTGTATAATTGTGTAATTTCATTTTGGACTGTTTAATGAAAAAAAATACAAATCCCTGTTGTATTTGAACTAAATCCAAGGACTGCCCTGAGCCCAGTAGGGGTCAGACATCCAAGGACAGCCCCTTCCTGCTATCTGAATAAAAGCCAACTCTGAGAAATTACCATTAGACCATGTTTTTCTCCATTAGGAGGAGAACGAAGGTTAACCTGATGAGGACAGGGGGTGCTGTTTTCACTTTGGGGGAAAATCGTACCCAATTTAAACGGCCTCGTACTCAATTCTTGCTCGTACAATATGCATATTATTATTACTATTGGATAGAAAACACTCTCTAGTTTCTAAAACCGAAATCTATGTTCTGTTCAAGGACCTGCCTATAAATGGGCATGATACGTATGACTATACGTGCACGTCATACACCTTCCCCTGGATGTCAAGAGGAAGTGAGAGGAGAAATTAGTTGATTATCTTGTTCTGAGGTGGAATACATCCTCTTGGAACAACGTGTCCCCCATTTTCTGTTTTCTGCAAGGCGCGTGTTGGGACCTGTTATTGCCTTCTGAAAAGCTGTCGTTATGGGCGAATACTATCTCCTGCGTTGATTTTATTTGATACATGTCACAATATCATCGTAAAGTATGTTTTTTCAATATAGTTTTATTAGATATTTGAAATTTTTTCGGGACGTTAGGCGTGTTGCTTTGTCTGCATATGTTCAGGAAGGATAGCTTCGCGCCACTTGGCCAGTGTGCTTGCTAATTCAAGAGGGAAAAACGAAGTTCTGATACCAAACAAAGACGGTTCTGGACAAAGGACCCCTTGTACAACATTCTGATGGAAAATCACCAAAGGTAGAACCCATTTTGGGATGCAATTTCATATATCTGTCGAACTGTGTACTATTATTTTTGCGTTCAGGTTTTGGGCTTTCACTTACCATAACTAAGCCTTATGTTGTAATGAAAATATTTTTAGAATTCTAACACTGCGATTGCATTAAGAACTAATGAATCTATCGTTTCCTATACAACATGTATTTTTTTGTAATGTTTATGAATAGCTATTTGGTCAGAATAGGTGAGAGTCTAATAGAAATATCTGCACATTCTGGGAAAAAGATGCTACGTTAGCATATTGTGTAACCACTGATTTCAGCTCTAAATACGCACATTTTCGAACAAAACATACAGTGAGGGAAAAAGTATTTGATCCCCTGCTGATTTTGTACGTTTGCCCACTGACAAAGAAATTATCAGTCTATAATTTTAATTTGACGGTACATGGCCCCGTCCATCGTCCCTTTGATGCGGTGAAGTTGTCCTGTCCCTTTAGCAGAAAAACACCCCGCTAGCGGAGTTCCGCTAGCGGAACACCAGAGTCAGACAGGTTAAGTAAGTAACAATCTTTAACCATACCACGTGGTTAAACTCTTAGACGAATAAGAACAAGTCGTTGATATTGACTACTAGTCTGCAGCAAGGAATTCGGTATCATTGAACGCGAAGAAAGACAACCGCCGAAACAATCATTCTATAACGAATGTCACTCTGAACCATCCACAATAGCCAAGACAGAGACCGACGAATCTCCAACAGAAACTAACTTCTCTCCAACGATCAAGACGACGCACACCGAGCGTAACTATATATATATTGATTGCAATTGTTCCCGAATGAGTGAGCGTTCATGTGTAAGGATTAGCATGTCAATTGTTATAAAGAGTATACTCTGTAGTGACTTCTGAATCGACCCCCCATTTTCCTTTTTGTCTAACAAGCCACCGGTTCCACTAGGGCATATTTCTCCCATCATTTCATGTAACTATTTTTAAGTTTGTTTGTTTGTTTATGCATTTCTGTGAATTAATTAGTTAGTAATAAATAAATGACTTAAGACAATTGATGTATGGATGACTCATAGTGAAGACTGGGTTCGTGCAGATAATCAAAGATTTATGACGTTTGGAATGAGACTAACGTGAGGTAAAGTAAATAAATCATTAATTAGAAGACTATTGATCAGATATGAAAATATCTGAAAGGTTATATTGGGAAATTATAACTTTGTAATCTGACTACTTTCCCTGGTGCCCCCTAATTAGTTACGTTACAACTCAGTTGATCGCGTAATCCCTAATTACAGGAATCTTTGATAAAAACTATAAGTCTTCAATTTAATGATAGCAAAGACACGACACTGTTTATATGTCAGCCACCAGACCAGAGCATTTTACATTTCAGCCACCCGTGCTGTGTATCCCACTAAACCACTGCCCCACTATCTTTACTGAATTCTCTGCACTATTGTCTATTGTTCTTGAAAACTATGATAAAAGCGATTTTAATATTCATGTTGACAAAGAGACTGACTCCAAGGCCATTGCATTTCTGAATCATTTTAGCTCTATGGACTTTATCCAACATGTTACTGGGCCCACCCATAACCACAGCCATACTCTGGACCTGGTTATTACCAAGGGGCTTTCTACTGGGCCCACCCATAACCACAGCCATACTCTGGACCTGGTTATTACCAAGGGGCTTTCTACTGGGCCCACCCATAACCACAGCCATACTCTGGACCTGCTTATTACCAAGGGGCTTTCTACTGGGCCCACCCATAACCACAGCCATACACTAGACCTGGTTATTACCAAGGGGCTTTCTACTGGGCCCACCCATAACCACAGCCATACTCTGGACCTGGTTATTACCAAGGGGCTTTCTACTAGGCCCACCCATAACCACAGCCATACTCTGGACCTGGTTATTACCAAGGGTCTTTCTATTGACATATCCTCTATTGTTGCTGTTGCTTTATCTGATCACCACTGTGTATTTATACTACCTTGTTGCCCACAGCACAGGGTAATACTGAACTCATTATTATGAAACACTGTCTTACCTCTGAAGTTGCAACAGATTTTATTCAGTTAATGAACAATACTCCACCACCTATTCTGCCTTCCTCTTGAGATGATTTAGTTGATAACTATGATAGTAAATTAAGGGCAACCAATGATGCCATAGATCCAGTAAAGTTGGAAAAGGACACATCCGAATGGAGAGGCCCTTGGATGAGTGAAGAAACGAATACATTAAAGAGAAACTGCAGAAAGGCAGAGTTGATTTGGATGAAGTCAAAGTTGCAGGTCCATTATGATATTCTGAGAGAGCATCATATATAACAAGGCCATTAGAAATGAGAGAGCATCATATATAACAAGGCCATTAGAAATGAGAGAGCATCATATATAACAAGGCCATTAGAAATGAGAGAGCATCATATATAACAAGGCCATTAGAAATGAGAGAGCATCATATATAACAAGGTCATTAGAAATGAGAGAGCATCATATATAACAAGGCCATTATAAATGAGAGAGCATCATATATAACAAGGTCATTAGAAATGAGATAGCATCATATATAACAAGGCCATTAGAAATGAGAGAGCATCATATATTACACGGCCATTAGAAATGAGAGAGCATCATATATAACAAGGCCATTAGAAATGCCAGATGGGCTCATTTTTCTAACTTGATCACTAATAATCAGAATAATTAGAGAGTACTCTTCTCAACCATTGATGGCCTGATAAATCCTACCTCCGCAAACCAATGTGAACTTTGAGTTTGATGATATGTGTACTAGCCTACCACACAAAGGCACTGTGGATTTATTTTCCCTGGTTTACACCGAGATGGTCAGGAAAGTGACATCACAACTTAACCTTCTACCTGCCTTCTCCATCCTATCCCCACCACCTTCTTCAAAACAGTTTTGAACTGCATATCTGAAGAAGTGCAAGCTATTGTTAATCCCTCCCTGTTCACAGGGTCTTTCCTCACTGCACTAAAAACTGCTATGATGAGACCTCTTCTGGGGAAAAGGAATCTAGATTCATCAGCTCTTAGCAATTATCCGTCAATATCCAACCTCTTAAACAGAGTTCTGGCTTAGTTGGTGTTCCAACAGCTATATTATTTTTTAATTGCCAACTTTTAATTGTTTAAAAACGGTCAGTTTTTTGTAGCACAACACGAAACACAACATGCTACATCATTCATAAAACAACATGCTACATCCTTCATAACAAACACAACATGCTACATCATTCGTAACAAACACAACATGCTACATCCTTCATAATTAACACAACATGCTACATCATTCATAACAAACACAACATGCTACATCATGCATAACATAACATGTTACATCATTCATAACAAACACAACATGCTACATCCTTCATAATTAACACAACATGCTACATCATTCATAACAAACACAACATGCTACATCCTTCATAACAAACACAACATGCTACATCATTCATAACACAACATGCTACATCCTTCATAACAAACACAACATGCTACATCATCCATAACAAACACAACATGCTACATCATTCATAACAAACACAACATGCTACATCATTCATAACACAACATGCTACATCCTTCATAACAAACACAACATGCTACATCATTCATAACAAACACAACATGCTACACCATTCATAACAAACACAACATGCTACATCATTCATAACAAACACAACATGCTACATCATTCATAACACAACATGCTACATCATTCATAACACAACATGCTACATCATTCATAACAAACACAACATGCTACATCATTCATAACACAACATGCTACATCATTCATAACAAACACAACATCCTACATCATTCATAACACAACATGCTACATCCTTCATAACAAACACAACATGCTACATCATTCATAACAAACACAACATGCTACATCATTCATAACGCAACATGATACATCATTCATAACAAACACAACATGCGACATCCTTCATAACACAACATGCTACATCATTCATAACAAACACAACATGCTACATCATTCATAACACAACATGCTACATCATTCACAACACAACATGCTACATCATTCGTAACACAACATGCTACATCATTCACAACACAATATGCTACATCATTCATAACAAACACAACATGCTACATCCTTCATAACACAACATGCTACATCATTCATAACAAACACAACATGCTACATCATTCATAACACAACATGCTACATCATTCATAACACAACATGCTACATCATTCATAACACAACATGCTACATCCTTCATAACAAACACAACATGCTACATCATTCATAAAACAACATGCTACATCATTCATAACACAACATGCTACATCATTCATAACAAACACAACATGCTACATCATTCATAACACAACATGCTACATCATTCATAACAAACACAACACGCTACATCATTCATAATGCAACATGATACATCATTCATAACACAACATGCTACATCATTCATAACAAACACAACATGCTACATCATTCATAACACAACATGCTACATCATTCATAACAAACACAACATGATACATCCTTCATAACACAACATGCTACATCATTCATAACAAACACAACATGCTACATCATTCATAACACAACATAATACATCATTCATAACATAACATGCTACATCATTCATAACATAACATGCTACATCATTCATAACACAACATGCTACATCATTCATAACACAACATGCTACATCATTCATAACACAACATGCTATATCATTCATAACACAACATGATACATCCTTCATAACACAACATGATACATCCTTCATAACAAACACAACATGATACATCATTCATAACAAACACAACATGCTACATCATTCATAACACAACATGCTACATCCTTCATAACAAACACAACATCCTACACAATTCATAACAAACACAACATGCTACATCATTCATAACACAACATGCTACATCCTTCATAACAAACACAACATGCTACATCATTCATAACAAACACAACATGCTACATCATTCATAACACAACACGCTACATCATTCATAACAAACATAACATGTTACATCATTCATAACAAACACAACATGCTACATCATTCATAACACAACATGCTACTACATTCATAACAAACACAACATGCTACATCATTCATAACACAACATGCTACATCATCCATAACAAACACAACATGCTACATCATTCATAACAAACACAACATGCTACATCATTCATAACAATCACAACATGCTACATCCTTCATAACAAACACAACATGCTACATCATCCATAACAAACACAACATGCTACATCATTCATAACAAACACAACATGCTACATCATTCATAAGACAACATGCTACATCCTTCATAACAAACACAACATGCTACATCATTCATAACAAACACAACATGCTACATCATTCATAACAAACACAACATGCTACATCATTCATAACAAACACAACATGCTACATCATTCATAACAATCACAGCATGCTACATCATTCATAACAAACACAACATGCTACATCATTCATAACACAACATGCTACATCATTCATAACACAACATGTTACATCATTCATAACACAACATGCTACATCATTCATAACACAACATGCTACATCATTCATAACACAACATGCTACATCATTCATAACACAACATGCTACATCATTCATAACAAACACAACATGCTACATCATTCATAACACAACATGCTACATCATTCATAACAAACACAACATGCTACATCATTCATAACACAACATGCTACATCCTTCATAACAAACACAACATGCTACATCATTCATAACAAACACAACATGCTACATCATTCATAACGCAACATGATACATCATTCATAACACAACATGTTACATCATTCATAACAAACACAACATGCTACATCATTCATAACAAACACAACATGCTACATCCTTCATAACACAACATGCTACATCATTCATAACAAACACAACATGCTACATCCTTCATAACACAACATGCTACATCATTCACAACACAACATGCTACATCATTCATAACACAACATGCTACATCATTCACAACACAATATGCTACATCATTCATAACAAACACAACATGCTACATCCTTCATAACACAACATGCTACATCATTCATAACAAACACAACATGCTACATCATTCATAACACAACATGCTACATCATTCATAACACAACATGCTACATCATTCATAACACAACATGCTACATCCTTCATAACAAACACAACATGCTACATCATTCATAACACAACATGCTACATCATTCATAACACAACATGCTACATCATTCATAACAAACACAACATGCTACATCATTCATAACACAACATGCTACATCATTCATAACAAACACAACACGCTACATCATTCATAACGCAACATGATACATCATTCATAACACAACATGCTACATCATTCATAACAAACACAACATGCTACATCATTCATAACACAACATGCTACATCATTCATAACAAACACAACATGATACATCCTTCATAACACAACATGCTACATCATTCATAACAAACACAACATGCTACATCATTCATAACACAACGTGCTACATCATTCATAACATAACATGCTACATCATTCATAACATAACATGCTACATCATTCATAACACAACATGCTACATCATTCATAACACAACATGCTACATCATTCATAACACAACATGCTACATCCTTCATAACAAACACAACATCCTACATCATTCATAACAATCACAGCATGCTACATCATTCATAACAAACACAACATGCTACATCATTCATAACACAACATGCTACATCATTCATAACACAACATGTTACATCATTCATAACACAACATGCTACATCATTCATAACACAACATGCTACATCATTCATAACACAACATGCTACATCATTCATAACACAACATGCTACATCATTCATAACAAACACAACATGCTACATCATTCATAACACAACATGCTACATCATTCATAACAAACACAACATGCTACATCATTCATAACACAACATGCTACATCCTTCATAACAAACACAACATGCTACATCATTCATAACAAACACAACATGCTACATCATTCATAACGCAACATGATACATCATTCATAACAAACACAACATGCGACATCCTTCATAACACAACATGCTACATCATTCATAACAAACACAACATGCTACATCCTTCATAACACAACATGCTACATCATTCACAACACAACATGCTACATCATTCATAACACAACATGCTACATCATTCACAACACAATATGCTACATCATTCATAACAAACACAACATGCTACATCCTTCATAACACAACATGCTACATCATTCATAACAAACACAACATGCTACATCATTCATAACACAACATGCTACATCATTCATAACACAACATGCTACATCATTCATAACACAACATGCTACATCCTTCATAACAAACACAACATGCTACATCATTCATAACACAACATGCTACATCATTCATAACACAACATGCTACATCATTCATAACAAACACAACATGCTACATCATTCATAACACAACATGCTACATCATTCATAACAAACACAACACGCTACATCATTCATAACGCAACATGATACATCATTCATAACACAACATGCTACATCATTCATAACAAACACAACATGCTACATCATTCATAACACAACATGCTACATCATTCATAACAAACACAACATGATACATCCTTCATAACACAACATGCTACATCATTCATAACAAACACAACATGCTACATCATTCATAACACAACATGCTACATCATTCATAACATAACATGCTACATCATTCATAACATAACATGCTACATCATTCATAACACAACATGCTACATCATTCATAACACAACATGCTACATCATTCATAACACAACATGCTACATCATTCATAACACAACATGATACATCCTTCATAACACTACATGATACATCCTTCATAACAAACACAACATGATACATCATTCATAACAAACACAACATGCTACATCATTCATAACACAACATGCTACATCCTTCATAACAAACACAACATCCTACATCATTCATAACAAACACAACATGCTACATCATTCATAACACAACATGCTACATCCTTCATAACAAACACAACATGCTACATCATTCATAACAAACACAACATGCTACATCATTCATAACACAACACGCTACATCATTCATAACAAACATAACATGTTACATCATTCATAACAAACACAACATGCTACATCATTCATAACACAACATGCTACTACATTCATAACAAACACAACATGCTACATCATTCATAACACAACATGCTACATCATCCATAACAAACACAACATGCTACATCATTCATAACAAACACAACATGCTACATCATTCATAACAATCACAACATGCTACATCCTTCATTACAAACACAACATGCTACATCATCCATAACAAACACAACATGCTACATCATTCATAACAAACACAACATGCTACATCATTCATAAGACAACATGCTACATCCTTCATAACAAACACAACATGCTACATCATCCATAACAAACACAACATGCTACATCCTTCATAACAAACACAACATGCTACATCATTCATAACAAACACAACATGCTACATCATTCATAACAATCACAGCATGCTACATCATTCATAACAAACACAACATGCTACATCATTCATAACACAACATGCTACATCATTCATAACACAACATGTTACATCATTCATAACACAACATGCTACATCATTCATAACACAAAATGCTACATCATTCATAACACAACTTGCTACATCATTCATAACACAACATGCTACATCATTCATAACAAACACAACATGCTACATCATTCATAACACAACATGCTACATCATTCATAACAAACACAACATGCTACATCATTCATAACACAACATGCTACATCCTTCATAACAAACACAACATGCTACATCATTCATAACAAACACAACATGCTACATCATTCATAACGCAACATGATACATCATTCATAACACAACATGTTACATCATTCATAACAAACACAACATGCTACATCATTCATAACAAACACAACATGCTACATCCTTCATAACACAACATGCTACATCATTCATAACAAACACAACATGCTACATCCTTCATAACACAACATGCTACATCATTCACAACACAACATGCTACATCATTCATAACACAACATGCTACATCATTCACAACACAATATGCTACATCATTCATAACAAACACAACATGCTACATCCTTCATAACACAACATGCTACATCATTCATAACAAACACAACATGCTACATCATTCATAACACAACATGCTACATCATTCATATTACAACATGCTACATCATTCATAACACAACATGCTACATCCTTCATAACAAACACAACATGCTACATCATTCATAACACAACATGCTACATCATTCATAACACAACATGCTACATCATTCATAACAAACACAACATGCTACATCATTCATAACACAACATGCTACATCATTCATAACAAACACAACACGCTACATCATTCATAACGCAACATGATACATCATTCATAACACAACATGCTACATCATTCATAACAAACACAACATGCTACATCATTCATAACACAACATGCTACATCATTCATAACAAACACAACATGATACATCCTTCATAACACAACATGCTACATCATTCATAACAAACACAACATGCTACATCATTCATAACACAACGTGCTACATCATTCATAACATAACATGCTACATCATTCATAACATAACATGCTACATCATTCATAACACAACATGCTACATCATTCATAACACAACATGCTACATCATTCATATCACAACATGCTACATCATTCATAACACAACATGATACATCCTTCATAACACAACATGATACATCCTTCATAACAAACACAACATGATACATCATTCATAACAAACACAACATGCTACATCATTCATAACACAACATGCTACATCCTTCATAACAAACACAACATCCTACATCATTCATAACAAACACAACATGCTACATCATTCATAACACAACATGCTACATCCTTCATAACAAACACAACATGCTACATCATTCATAACAAACACAACATGCTACATCATTCATAACACAACACGCTACATCATTCATAACAAACATAACATGTTACATCATTCATAACAAACACAACATGCTACATCATTCATAACACAACATGCTACATCATCCATAACAAACACAACATGCTACATCATTCATAACAAACACAACATGCTACATCATTCATAACAATCACAACATGCTACATCCTTCATAACAAACACAACATGCTACATCATTCATAACAAACACAACATGCTACATCCTTCATAACAAACACAACATGCTACATTATTCATAACGCAACATGCTACATCATTCATAACACAACATGCTACATCATTCATAACAAACACAACATGCTACATCATTCATAACACAACATGCTACATCATTCATAACACAACATGCTACATCATTCATAACACAACATGCTACATCATTCATAACACAACATGCTACATCTTTCATAACAAACACAACACGCTACATCATTCATAACGCAACATGATACATCATTCATAACACAACATGCTACATCATTCATAACAAACACAACATGCTACATCATTCATAACACAACATGCTACATCATTCATAACAAACACAACATGATACATCCTTCATAACACAACATGCTACATCATTCATAACAAACACAACATGCTACATCATTCATAACACAACGTGCTACATCATTCATAACATAACATGCTACATCATTCATAACATAACATGCTACATCATTCATAACACAACATGCTACATCATTCATAACACAACATGCTACATCATTCATAACACAACATGCTACATCATTCATAACACAACATGATACATCCTTCATAACACAACATGATACATCCTTCATAACAAACACAACATGATACATCATTCATAACAAACACAACATGCTACATCATTCATAACACAACATGCTACATCCTTCATAAAAAACACAACATCCTACATCATTCATAACAAACACAACATGCTACATCATTCATAACACAACATGCTACATCCTTCATAACAAACACAACATGCTACATCATTCATAACAAACACAACATGCTACATCATTCATAACACAACACGCTACATCATTCATAACAAACATAACATGTTACATCATTCATAACAAACACAACATGCTACATCATTCATAACACAACATGCTACATCATTCATAACAAACACAACATGCTACATCATTCATAACACAACATGCTACATCATCCATAACAAACACAACATGCTACATCATTCATAACAAACACAACATGCTACATCATTCATAACAATCACAACATGCTACATCCTTCATAACAAACACAACATGCTACATCATTCATAACAAACACAACATGCTACATCATTCATAACAAACACAACATGCTACATCATTCATAACAAACACAACATGCTACATCATTCATAACACAACATGCTACATCATTCATAACACAACATGCTACATCATTCATAACACAACATGCTACATCATTCATAACACAACATGCTACATCATTCATAACAAACACAACATGCTACATCATTCATCACACAACATGCTACATCATTCATAACACAACATGATACATCATTCATAACAAACACAACATGCTACATCATTCATAACACAACATGCTACATCATTCATGTTAGAGTGTTATACAGCATTACAGTACCTGTGGTGTTATAGTGTTATACAGTATTACAGTACCTGTGGTGTTATAGTGTTATACAGTATTACAGTACCTGTGGTGTTATAGTGTTATACAGTATTACAGTACCTGTGGTGTTATAGTGTTATACAGTATTACAGTACCTGTGGTGTTATAGTGTTATACAGTATTACAGTACCTGTGGTGGTATAGTGTTATACAGTATTACAGTAGACTGGATCATCTCCTGGAGACTTCTCTGGAGGAGACGAGACAATGGGTTAAAGACAGAAATACATTGTACTTTGTGTGTGTGTGTGTGTGTGTGTGTGTGTGTGTGTGTGTGTGTGTGTGTGTGTGTGTGTGTGTGTGTGTGTGTGTGTGTGTGTGTGTGTGTGTGTGTGTGTGTGTGTGTGTGTGTGTGTGTGTGTGTGTGTGTACCTCTCCTTCTCCTGGGTTCTGGGTCCTGTATGATTCTAACGTCAGGATACGTAACATCTCTGGGTTCAGCTGCTACATCTTTGTTCCTCTTGCAGAACAGGACCAGTAGAATGATCAGAGAGATGGAGAGAGCAGCCACCAACCCAGAGACAGACAGAGGGAGGAGGAGAGAGGGGGTAGGAGAGGAGGATGAGGCAGAGCCTCCATCTTGAAACACACCAGAGGAAACAACACAGTAAATAGTTAGAAACTGTGATCTGATTAATGGTATGAATTACTTCTAATGACCAAGCAGAGATTATTACTATTATGAATGTAACGTCTCATGATGCAGGTTTTAGCACCTCTTAACAGTGTAAAGAAGAACCAGATAATCTGAATGTCAAGGTTTCTCATATTCTCACCTGTCACAGTCATCCAGCTCTCTGGTGATTCTCCTTCAGAGTTGGTACACTTGTAGAGTCCTTCATCTGACTTGGATACTGCAGGGATGGTCATCTCTCCTGAAGACTCAGCCCTGATGAGGGATCCATCTTTGTAGAAAACAGCTGTGAGGTCAGAGGGAGTTCCCTGATATCTGCAGCGCAGAGTCACAGAATCTCCCTCAGTCACAGGAAGGGCAGGGCTCTCCAGGATCACAGCTCCATCTGCATATAATATATAAACATCATGTATAAACAGGTCTCTCCAGGATCACAGCACCAGCTGCATATAATATATAAACAGCATATATAAACAGGTCTCTCCAGGATCACAGCTCCATCTGCATATAATATATAAACATCATGTATAAACAGGTCTCTCCAGGATCACAGCTCCAGCTGTATATAATATATAAACATAATATATAAACAGGTCTCTCCAGGATCACAGCACCAGCTGTATATAATATATAAACATCATATATAAACAGGTCTCTCCAGGATCACAGCACCAGCTGTATATAATATATAAACAGGTCTCTCCAGGATCACAGCTCCGGCTGTATATAATATATAAACATCATATATAAACAGGTCTCTCCAGGATCACAGCTCCAGCTGTATATAATATATAAACATCATATATAAACAGGTCTCTCCAGGATCACAGCTCCAGCTGTATATAATATATAAACAGGTCTCTCCAGGATCACAGCTCCAGCTGTATATGATATATAAACATCATATATAAACAGGTCTCTCCAGGATCACAGCTCCATCTGTATATAATATATAAACATCATATATAAACAGGTCTCTCCAGGATCACAGCTCCATCTGTATATAATATATAAACAGGTCTCTCCAGGATCACAGCTCCATCTGTATATAATATATAAACATCATATATAAACAGGTCTCTCCAGGATCACAGCTCCAGCTGTATATAATATATAAACATCATATTTAAACATAACATCAGCTATCTAAAACCAGATGAACCACTAAACACTATAATGTTAGTAGATGGTGTTTGTGGACATACCAGGTACTGTGATGTTGACAGCATTGCTGTGTTCTCCAGACCCAGACTCACACCAGTACACTCCACTGTGTGATGGTATTAGTGACACGATGCATGAAGACCCTTGTTGTTTTCCCCAGTCAGTATTACACTCTGAAAGGATTCCTCTCGATGTGTTCCTCACCATTCTCCATCCAGTAGAGTTCCCCTGAACCTCACAGCTCAGAGAGACAGACTCATATTCAAAGAACTGAGATCTGTCAGGACTGACGCTCATAGAGACTGGAAGAGAGAGAGAGAGAGAGAGAGAGAGAGAGAGAGAGAGAGAGAGAGAGAGAGAGAGAGAGAGAGAGAGAGAGAGAGAGAGAGAGAGAGAGAGAGAGAGAGAGAGAGAGATACATAGAGACGGTCAGTCTGATATCTGTACTATTGTAGTATATTCCAGAGAAGAGTCTGTCTCACATCTGAGTTAAACTTTGATGTGTTCTACCAGTCTACTCCAGGTTCAATATGAGACCCTTTGATTTGTTTAGTGTAGGGTTAGTGTTGGGTAGGTAGGGTTAGTGTTGGGTAGGTAGGGTTAGTGTTGGGTAGGTAGGGTTAGTGTAGGGGTAGTGTAGGGTAGGTAGGGTTAGTGTAGGGGTAGGTAGGGTTAGTGTGGGGTAGG